>NW_024062561.1:3370000-3674400 GCF_006381635.1 Hibiscus syriacus | reverse complement strand
AGATTAACAATGCATAATCATTTAAAATTAAAACTCATGCATACATAAACTTAAATGAGCAACCAAATAACCAAAATAAAAGCATTAGGCTTAGAGGTTACCCATTCATTTTCAAGTATGGCAAGAGCATCTTGATTTCTTCATTTCATCACCATGCTCCCACACACAAAGAGATGTTTATATGGATTTTGGTATCTAAATTGCTTTGGATCCTTGGGCGTTAGTTTCAATGCCCCTTGTTCCCTTAGGAACTCATACTTGTCTAATTTTAAAAGATTTTTGTTTCTTTATGGGACAAGTATGTTCCAAATGACCCTAAAAATGGCAATGTGAGCATTTTGCCATTTTCAAACATAATAAGTTGCTTTTAGAAATTGATTCTTTTTTTTTTTGTTAAGCTCTCAAGCTTAACTTTCAAACTAATTTTTTTAAACCATTGATTTTGACTTTTGAAAGCTCTAAATCTTTTTCCAAAGTTTCATTTTTATTCTCAAAATCAACTTTTGCTTTCAAAACCAAATCATTTTCAACTTTAAGTTTTGAAATAAATTTCTTTTATTTGGAATTCATGGTCTCAAATTCCAAATACAACTCATTATAAGCATCTTGTAACTCATCAAAATAATATATGAATTTAAATAATTTGAGTTAGAATATACCATTGAATTTTCTTCGAGGGCCATGAGGCATAGGTTAGTTACTTCATCTTCATCATTGGAATCATCTTCAACACTCGAAGCTGCCACATATGCCTTTTTCTTGGATGATCCCTTCTTCTTTAGGAGGAGACATTCATACTTGACATACCCCGTTCTTTGACAATTGAAGCACACCGGGGGACTCTTCTTCTTGCTCGATTCATTCTTCGCTTCCTTCGAAGACATGAATCTCTTGAACATTTTGAAGAGCTTGGTCATCCCTTCTTCTTCATCATCATCTTCATTCACCTCTTCATTTGAATCTTGATAACTCTCATTAGTGAATTTGAAGGAAACGCCTACCTCATTCTTCTTTTCTTTCTTCTTCTTGTCCTTCTTTTCTTCATCATCTTTCTCTTCCTTCACCATCAACTCATGAGTGAGAAGAGAACCAAATCGTCGAGAGTGAAAGACTTTAGGTCTTTAGCTTCGATAATCGTCGTCTTCTTCGATTGCCAAGACTTTGGAAGAGATTAGATCATCTTTCTCACAAGCTTCTCATTGGGGATTACTTCTCTAAATCCCTTGAGACCGTTGACAATCACGGAAAATCTATCCGTCATAGCTTTGGTGCCTTCATCAGGTTTCATCTTGAAATTTTTTTAGCTATGGTTGAGAGAAGACTTATCTTGGTTTCCCTCACTTCATCGGTTCCTTCAAGAATGGCTTGGAGCTTATCCTATATCTCATTGGCATTGGAACAAGAGGAGACTCTTCCATATTCATCTGGGCCTAGTGCACAAAAGAGGATGTGCATAGCCTTAGCATTAATTTGGAACTTCTTTTTCTCTCCATCACTCCAATCGTCCATCTCACATATTGGAATGGTGTATCCTTTAATGATTGAGTTCCAAGCTCCTAGATCGTTGGCTTGAATGAAGAGCATCATCCTATTCCTCCAATAGGCATAGTTTTCTCCATTGAAGTAGGGTGGCTTGTTGACTGGTTGTGAATCTTCAATGAAATAGGCACCGGAGGTTGAAGCCATATCTTTGTCGGTTGCATCGTGAATTGGTAGAGCTTCTTCTAGGAACGTCTCAAGGTGATTAAACCTTTTAACGAGTTAGGCTCTGATACTAATTGTTAGGATTTGTAGAAGCTCAAATCTACAACCAAAAGAGTTGCAAGGGGGTAAATTAGCAATAAATAGTTTAGAGAGTAATGAGAGTAAAAGATTGAGAAATTTGTCACAAGGATTTATATGGCACAATAATTTTCTGGACACAAACAGAACGATAATTATTTTGTGCTCAATTCCAAGTTAAAAGGACTTTGAATTATTTTTGAAAACTTTGAAAACTCTGAATAAATTCAATTCAAGTCCATAAACATTTTGCCTTAATTGTTATATCAAAATATAGTTCACTTTAAAGCATAAACAAACAAAACACTCTCATTCTCCCTCAACAATGACGATAACTTAAGTGAGTATATGTTTTTTTTTTCATCTTATGTATGTTCGTTTGAGTTTCTTTTCTTTTTTTTCTTGCTCTAACCATAATATCTTCAAATATCTTCATTTCATCATCTATTCTATGCATTTCTTTTAGCTTTTCATTTTCTTCCCATAATTCTAACGCAAACAACATAAATCTTTATTTTTTTAGATCTTCCATAATTTGCTTTAGATCATCATATTTTAGGTGAATGTAACATATGATTCTTTTTGTTGTATGAAGCACTAACTTATTTTTTTATATACAATGAAGCACCGACTTACATTGATGTAAATAAGTATGTTTCCTAATTTACTTCAGATTTTCAGTTTTTATATGAATGTATCACGTTATCTTTTTTTTTTATTAATTATTAAATTATAACGATATAAATAAATATTTTTCTTAACTGAATATTGTGAGAACCTCTATTTATTTTTTATACGTTTAATTTGAAACTTTGAGAGAAACAGAAATAATTTAATAATATATTTTTATCATAAATAATATTGATTAAATTATTATAATATTTTAAAGAAATCAATTTTAATAATAAAAAAATTTATTTATTACATTTAATATTTAGGGTAAGCTACACATTTAGTACTTAAATTATCAGTTTTGATTTGTTTTAGTACCTAAACTTTCAATTTTTTCAAAATCATACTTAACGTTTAATTTTTGTTTCATTTTAGCATCCATCGTTAAAAACTTAACGTGTTTAGTACCGAACTGCTTGTGTCACTTTGTCAAGGAACCCTTGTTTTTATAACTCTTTTGGTGTTTATTTCAGGGTTGAAACTGTGAATGCAGCTTCAAATTTGTAAAAGTGGAAGTGGGTATTGGTCTAAAGAGAGAGAAAATAGAAGCTTCAGAATTTGTTTGGCTTAGAGGAGAATGGTGTTTTGGGAAGGATATGTGAGTGATGAAGCAATGGGGACGATTGTCCCAATTGTAGTATATTGGTTGTATGCTGGGTTTTATCAACTCTTACCTCCTTTGGATAAGTACCGTTTACATACTAGAAAAGAGGAGGAAGAGAAGAATTCCGTACCTCTCGTTTCAGTTGTCAAGGGCGTGTTGTTTCAACAGCTTGTTCAAGCAACCGTTGCTAATTGCTCTTTCTGGTTAGTTGCCAAATCATGTTATTTTAATATTCCTTGACAACTTTATTCTTCGATGTAATTTCCGGCTTTTAGATGGGGTGCTTTGGTTTCTTTTACAGTAAATTCTGAGCTTGGACTTATGTTGCTTTGATGTCAATGTCGTAGGAGCTCCTTTATCTATTTGTTTAGAAATGTGTTGGAAATTGTTGTCAGTAAAACCATAAGCCTAAAATTCTAAAGTATCATATTACATGTAAGTATCACAACTTGGTAGTTGTCAAATCAAATTCTTTGCAAATGCCCACAATGAAAAAGTCAAAGCAAGCTCCTTGTTGAGTAAATGGGTTATCATATCTATACAGTTTACCTACATAACAGGCTAAGAATAAAAAGGCGAATTTCACTAATTTTGGAAATTAGTTTGATTCCAAATGGGATCAAGCATAGATACTTAGTGTAGTTCAGTCTGGAATTTGAATGAATGTGAGTTGCGTGAAAATAGCAGTGCCTGCAAGTAGGTTTGAAATGTTCGGATGTTCCAATAGTTTATGCAACCAGTTTATTCGGCTCCCCCCTCCTACCTTATGTAATTGACCAGGATAGAGTAGATTTGGATTTGGTTTTAAGTTCGCAATCATATTCTGTAGTTGCTTCATTGTTCAAAATATTGGAGGCATGATCAATTGTGGCTAGGGATAATTGATACAACAAGGCAAAATTGGATAGGATAAAGACCTAGAAATTTTATCAGCGCTAGGGAATGAATGGTACATTGGTCTCAAGGTATCAAGAAAGACCTAAAAATGTAGGGTTTTGATGGAATGGAACCTGCACATGCAGTGCTTATTTTGCTTAGAGTTCGACCTTACTTTTTAAACCTTAATACTTAATAACCTATATACTGCATAGTCTTAACTACCTTTGGTTACAACCATTCAAAGGGGCAAAAAAGATGCTAATGCCAATTGTCTCTGCCTTAACCGTATTTCCTCAATTAATTTTTGTAGGTATATTTATGTGATCTACAGTTAGGTTTTACATAGGGATTATATAACATTGTAATGAACCACGTACAAGGACTATAGTCTTTTATTTTCTGAGCAAGCAAAATTGCATTTGCAACAGGTTGGATGAATAAGAGAAATATTTAAAGTTCAAGTTTCATTTTTGTGAGAAAGACGCTTTTGTTCGCATTGCTGTGATTTTTTCCCCTTCTTCTAAAGGGTAGCGGTAAAGACGAACAGTGATTCCTTTTTTGGGGTATTTAGCTTGTAATCTTATTTTTAGCTCTACATCACCAACCTCTTCTTGCCCACAATTACTTTATGATGGCATAAAGCTTTTTGTGGTGCATGATGACTCGTCATGCCATGTTATTGTATATTTTTATTTGAAGTTTAAGTGTGAGGTAAAAATCTGTGTATGTTGATGACTTGATGCCATTTCCCCAAATTGATTCATGGCTTGTACAGGTCATGACAATAAGATGTCCTCTAAGTTGCATATATTTTTCTCCTCATACTGTTGCTGCCATTTCCTTTGAGTTTTAAAATGCAATAGAGTTCACTATTCTTATTACAATAGCCAAGAACATGACAAGTTCCTCTCGCACTAGGTCTTGCTTGTAAATCAACTTAACTGAACATCATACCATCATGAAGAATCTCACATGGCTTACAGCTCCATCAAATAATCGGTCATCCATTTTTAATGCTCTCATTAGTGATCTGGAAGTCTGGTTATGGAAAGAAAAAAATAAAAAAACCTTTTTTTGTCCTCATTTATACTTGCCATATCTGGAAGTCTGGAAGTTTGGTTATGGAAAGAAAAATAAAAACCATTGTCATGTTCAAGAGTTATTACGTACAAGCTGAAATCATCTTTTGTTTTTCTACATCCAGCCAGTTTGGTGTCTTCTCCGGTCGCCAAGTATGCCAAGGTGAAATAGTCAATTTTGATGTACTCAGTGTCTGTATAGGGCACTGATCATATAAGTAAAACCAGAAGACCTTATGTTTCTCTAAGCAACTGAAATGTCTTATAGGTGGCATGTGTTTGGATTCTTTGTTTAATGAAGTTTGTCCTTTATGTATTATTATGTCCTATAAACTGGTTTGGACTGCACAAGGTACCAAATGGACTCAGAATTTTCAAGATTATGAGGTTAAATGAAAACTTGGCTTATATTCTTATTGTTCTCCATCTTTTGTACAATCCCTGTTATTTCAGAACTCAGTTTCTTAATCATCGCATCGCCACATTGGGCTTTAATTTTCTTTGAAATATGGGTTAGCCTTAAAATCTCTCTAAATGGCCTTGTTCTTTGGGAACCAAATTCTAACTTGTGCTAATTGTTGTTGAGATGGGAATCCTGTTAATTAGCTTGTTGGACTAATGTCATTGTTAAATGCTTTCATCCCAAGTCTATCAAGTATTGAGTTTCTTGTGTCTAATATCCTAGTTTATCCTCTCTACCTATTACCAATTGGTTTTAAGTTGGATACATAACATGATATAGAGTTCAAATTCTATTCTGTTGTTCTGGTCTAGATTCATGCGAGATTGACAACCTTAATGTCCATGTGTAGGCCTTTTCTGAACTACATGTAAGGGAAATGTTAAGTGATGTTGTCCTATATCTATTAAGTACCGGGTTCCCTGTGGTTCTGTATTAAAGTTGGCTCCATAATCTATCAGCAATTGGTTTTAGGTTGGATGCTTAGCAGGCTTCATACATGTTTTTTCTGCATTTAACTTCTTCCTTGCCTGTAAAATGTTTTTTATTGGAATCATTTCTTGCCTATAATCTGCAAAAAGAAAATAATTTTAGTTGAACACTTGGTTGATTGTAGATTTAGCATTTATTACTGTCTGCGTGAGGTTGAAGAACTGTCTGCTGGCTCATATTTTACCTTCTGATCTAGAACTTCTATACACCAAGTATTTAATTAATATTCTCTGTTCTTGCTGTAGTTAACATCGACGGCAGATGCATCTGGAACCATGATCCAGCCTTCTATTCCTGTTCAAATTGTACAATTTATCGTTGCAATGCTTGTCATGGATACATGTCGGTACTTTGTTCACCGTTTCATGCATCAAAACAATTTTTGTACCGTCATGTCCACTCCCAATCATGGACTGGTTGTTCCCTATGCAATTGTGGCCCTTTACAATCACCCACTTGAGGGTCTCTTGCTCGATACTTTTGACTGGGCCATCTCTTTCCTCGTCTCTGGAATGACAGCGCGCACAGCTGTAATTTTCTTCTGCTTTGCTGTGATTAAAACAGTGGATGATCACTGTGGGCTATGGTTGCCTGGCAGTATATTCCATATATTTTCCAGAATAACTGTGCTTACCACGACATCCATCAACTCCAAGGCACAAAGTACAACTACTCTCAGCCGTTCTTTCCCATATGAGATAGGCTACTAGGAACTCATATGCCTTGCGTTCTTTCAAAGCGACTGGAAGGGGTTTCGAGGTTAGGCTAAAGAAAGACTAGTCGCATTCTGTTGATATCTCTTGCATAGTACCAGAGGCTTTTGCTTTATACTTGAACTGTTCTCTTGATGAGGTTGGCCCATTATTGAGAAGTTGAATTTCTTTTGTTTGAGGCTTTAAGTTCTAGGAATCCCTTGACTATGTTCATTGCTGCAATTGTTTTACCAGCTAGTATTGCTTTATGTTAACCGGGATTTAAATCTTCATATTTTGTAATTTGTATGAGCTGATGTGTTGCTCTTCAATACGACTAGAATCGGTGTATAAGATAATTTATATGTGAAAAGTATTGATTTCAGGTTGCTATTATGCTTCTTGTTGTTTGTTAATGTGTTATTTGATATTTACTTTGCATGGGCCAAACCAACACGAGTATTCCTTAATACACAAGGGGAGAAAGATTGTAGAAAGAAAGAGTCTGTTAAATGATTAATTGACATTTTGGGAGTGTTGTTACACTTACCGGTAATCACTACAAGAACAAAAGCCATCTTTGAACTTGCGAAACCGAACTCGATCCCTTACGATAATCTGCCGTTCATATATTTTGATACAAGCTTAATTACCTCATGATATCTCCACATATTCTAAGATTCTTAATCACAAGAATTGGGGTTCTTTCACTTGTACTAATCAAGCCAGAGGCCACTGCCAGCTTCTCACTACGATAACACAGTTGGTTCTCCTCCTCCTCCTCCTCCCCTATGTCATGAAGAACAAAACTAGTCTCGGCAACATAGCCTAACTCTTTAATCTTGAATCTGATCTCATCCAATTTCGAATATATCTCTTTCCATCTGGCATTGCTCTTATCACCGGTGAAAAACTTGTGCATCTAGCCATCCACCTCCATGTAGCTAAAACCGGGCACCTTCTTAACATCCCTGTTTTTCATGGCATCCCTCACCCCACCAACATCATTCCATCTCTCGTGCGCAGCATATACGTTTGATAACAACACGAAATCCCCACAATAATTGGACCCCCATATATACTAGATTCCTCGAAGCAATCTCTGCCATCTCCACATCCTTGTAAATTCGGCAAGCTCCAAGCAAACTCTGCCAAAGAACTACGTCGGGCATCATTGACATAGAATTGATAAGATTGTAAGCATCTTTAAGCCTCCCAGCACGACCTAACAAATCAACTAGACTCCCATAATGCTTCAAATTAGGCTTCACTCCATGCTTCCCCATCGTATTAAACAATCTCAGACCATCCTCCACCAGGCCAGCATGATTACAAGCACACAACACAGCGAGATATGTTACTGCATCAGACTGCACCCCATCTTTCTCCATTTGCTCGAAAAGTTTAAGCGTTTTATGTCCGTCTCCATCCCTTGCAAAGGCCATGATCATGGTATTCCATGTAACAAGACACTTCCTACAACCCATGTTGTCAAACACACCACACGCCTTATCCAAAAATCCACAATTTGCATACATATCAATAAGTGCATTACAAACTTTTCACCTTCTTTAAAGTCTCCCATATGCGAACACGCTGAAAGAACACCAATAACCGTCACCTCATTCGGCTTTAACCCTTCAACTTGCATTCTCTTAAACAAATCTAACGCTTCACTCGCTTGGCTCCCTTGAGCTAACCCGAAAATCAAGGAATTCCACGAGGCAATATCTCTAAGCCGCATTTCATCAAACACTAATCTAGCACAACGAAGACTACCAACTTTGGCGAGCACATCGAGCAAAGTAGTTCCTAACAAAGCGTCCGCCATGAACCCAAAGCGTATTATGTTGGCATGAAGCTGAAGAGACTCCGTAGCAGCCAAGACACGCGCGCAAGCTTTGAGAGTGAAAGAGCAAGTGAGAGCATCCACTCTGAAAGACCCACGTTGCATGGCTCTGTACCACGCGAAAGCGGTGGAGGGTTGAGGGCTTTGGATGAGGCCACGGATAATGGCATTGAAGTCATTGGTAAAAGGCGTTGGGATTCGACGGAAAACAGAGATGGCGAAGGAGAGATACTCAAAGGGGCGATGGCACAAAGTTCGAGCAGTTTGGAGCGAGCGCGGCTGAATTTGAAGGCACCGGTGGTAAAGACGTAAGCTTGAAATTGCTTTATGTGGGAGAAGGACGCGCATTTCTGTATGATAGACTCGAGATTGGCCACTCCATTGATCTTGGTAGTATATGTGCAAGTTTCACTTACCATTATTTCCGGTTTTCTTTGAGCATGTTGCCGGCGGAATTGGGGCAAATAATCCAGTCGGGTTGGATTATTTAGCCCGGCAACAGGAAATTTATATCTGTATTTACGGTAAATGCTACAGTGTTTATAAACTCGTCATGTTGATGTGATGAATTCATGTGATATGTTTTTTTAATGTGTCGTGTTATGTGGGTTCCATTGCCCGAATATATTTAATATATCTTAAGGGACTCGTCATGCTGGCCTGATGAGTCTCAATAAAAATATTTTTTTAAAAAAATTTAAAAGCATTGAAAAAATATATTATTTTAATGCTAAAGGAACTCATCATGCGGCGTGACAAATTTCAACGGGTATAATTTTGAATTTGTTGACCGTTGGATTAACCGTTGTTGAACGGTCCAATTTTATTTTAAAATTCAATGGAACTGGTCACGTCGATTTGACGAGTTCCTACGGCTAAAAAATTTACATACATAACACACTCCTTTCATCTCTTACACACAACACACTCCTTTCATCTTCAATCTCTTACATATGAAACTCATTTCTTCTATCTAAATACATTTCAAACAATGAACAACAAATTCTTCACATTTTCCATTATAATGGAGAAATTATAAAAACTGATGTTGGTGTTATGTTTAAGTCACACAGGCCCATCAATATGATATTCCCTGTAGATGTATCTTATCGCCAAATGAAGCAAAAAATTAAGAGAAAACTTAGGGCTTATGTTTCATGTTTAAGTTATCGGCACCTGATCTCCTCAAATCCAATGACATATGGAAAAGTGCAGCTTGATGATGATGATGATGTGCTGTTACGGTAGGACTTCATTAATCATCAAATAATGATATGGTGGGATGTACGTCGAAACCACAAATACAAGTGATATTCTGACCTCATCAGTACCAGCTCGAAGAACAGAAGAAATATGCCCCTCTGAACCACATGCAAATGATGGTGATGAAACCTTGTTGGATGGTTCAGAAAAAGTCTTGTTGAATTTAGCCAAGATGATGAAGATATTGTTCCATTGGTAGATGATGACGACACACCATTAGTTGATGAGTTTGATGTTTTTGAGGCTGCTTCAAAGGGACAAGGTGTGGATGTTGAGGCTTATGCATGGGTGGCAACTCTTTCAAGATGTCAAGGATTGCAGAATGCTCCAAATGTTTGGGCAAAAACATACTCTCAACCTAAAATGCCTCACCATGATTTGCCTCAGTATCATCATGCACTTGTAATGCATGACATTAACTACGATGCTATGCGGAATCCTGAAATATATGATATGTCAGAGTTATGTGCTGCCCACTGGGGTTCTTCAGATGAGCGGTCATCTGAGTTGGCCATTGGGTCTCAGTTTTAAACAAAAAAAGAGGCACAACTAGAAATCAAGGAGTACTGCATCAAAGCTCATCTTCAATTATATGTCGCAGAGTCGGATCAAAAGACTTATTTCGTACGGTGTATACATCATGATGTTGGTTGTAAATGGAGGATACGAGTATCATACCTACAACAGAAAATGTTGTGGGAAGTCACAAGGTTCAATGCACAGCACACATGTACAGTGACGTCCTTGACACAAGACCAGAAATATTTAGATTCAGATGTCATATGCTCTTATGTGAAAATGTTGGTGGAAAAATCAAAGAGTGCCCGTTTCTGTATTAGTGGCATCTATTCGGAATACATTTGGTTATATTTCGACTTATTACAAGGCATGGATGGCTAAACAGAAAGCAAAGACCTTGTTGTATGGTGATTGGGATCAGTCATATAATTGCGTAGGAAGTTACGGGGTCGACCTAGATCTAGCCGAATTCATACCGATATGAATGATCCGCAAAGAGAGCCAGATCTACCCAAACGTTGTGGCCATTACAGAGGTGAATGTTATAACATAAAACATTGTCCACATCTTCCAAAAATATCGAGTTGGACGCTAAAATAGGCGTTACAAAATATATGTACTGCAATTAGTTTTTTTTGTATTGTAACTATGTTTTTTTAACTTGTATTATGTTGAACCATAGTTTGTAATATTTTGATATAACAAATTAGGGCAAAATGTTTTTGGACTTAATTGAAATTGTTCAAAGTCATCAAAAGTTTCCAAAAATAATTCAAAGTCCATTTAAAGTGAATTTGAGCACAAAACTAATTTTCACGTATGAAGTACTAATATTGTTCTTATAGTATCGATACTATATGAACAGTGTCGATATTGTTCATGTGGTACCGATACCCTAAGTAAGAGAAGTATCGATACTATCTAGGTAGTATCGATACTATCAGCTTGCTCAAATTATATAATGCAAAATAGGTACGATACCCAAAGGGATACCGATACTTCTTTACATAGTAGTATCGATACCATGGTCACAATATTAATACAGTCAGACCCAACAGCTAGTAACAGCTAGTTTTATTTAAAAATAATAAAGGAAGTGCCGATACCCATAAAAGGAGTACCGATACTCAATGTACTGGCAACTTTATTTGCAGATAAAACATCCCCAAATGGCTAGATATCATCCTCAACGGCTAGAAACGACCACAACCTTATTCCAACATATAAATACAAGTTATTTTTAATTAAAGATTTTTCATTTTTTTAATATTTTATTTGTTTACATATTTTTCAAAGTTCTTTTAATTAAAACTAAAATTATTGACAATTTTTAAACATTTTTAAGGGTGAAACGAATAAACTAATTTATTACTTATCAATGATTTTTTTATACAATTGAATATTGAGTACAAAACTTAAATAAACAAATTTATTACTTATATTTGCGCAATTCTTGCCGATGTCGAGGAATTGTATACTAGTAATGATGTGGTGCTCGTTGATTTCGTTGTGGTCGTCCACCTTCATCATTTTGGTATTCTTTTAGTTCCGGTGTACCGAACATTACTCTACCATTTTGATTTACATCTTCGAGTGAAAACAATGGAGTATTCAAGGTATTGGACACCATCATTGGCATCATTGCCTCAAATTGCCACCGAAATCACCATGAGGTTGAGATTGTTCGTATTGAACAAGATGATCTCATGGACTTCTTTCTTCCGATTCTGAGAAAAATTGTTGTGAAGGTAGAACTTGATCCCACGAATTTCCTTTCCACACCGCTCGACTCCATCGATGGTTGATATGTACCATATCCACCATAACTTTCTTGCGATGGATAATAATTGGCGGAAGCATAAGATGAAGATGTTGATAAAGATGATAGTTTTTTTGTGTGCATTTTACCTTCATTATTTCCCACTCAGACCGCTCCTCCGGCGTTGTCAAGTATGATTTCCCATTTGCTTCATAATTTTGGAGTTAGGGAGAAACATTGAAATCAAAATCTTCGGGTTGTACCTCGGAACGATTAAACAATCGTAAATGTCTATTTTGCCATTGCTCTATGAATATAGCATGCTTCCTCGGCCAATCTTCGTTATGCTTCCCATGCGCATCTATTTTATGCAAATCGTCCATGTTAAATATGGACATTTCTATCGGTTGGTGAAACTCAAATTGTCGCAAAACTCTATCGGCGACATGGATCCCAACAATTGCGAAATGGAGCAATGGTGTTACAACACACCATATCTTCGCTCCTTCAAAGAACATTGGCGGTAGACACCGTTGGATATCCGACTCATAATAAGGCATCCAATTAAACTGTCAAAAGTATTATGTTAGTATAATTAAACAATTAATATTACCGTTGAACTATATTTTGATATAACAATTAAAGAAAAATGTTTTTGGACTTGAATTGAATTTATTCAAAAGTTTTCAAAAATAATTTAAAGTCTTTAAAAGTGGAATTAAGTACAAAATATGTTTTTGTACCAAGTAGTATCGATACTGTTCTTATAGTATCGATACCTCGTGAACAGTATCGATACTGTTCATATGGTACCGATACCAAAGGTAAGGGAAGTATCGATACTCACTGGGTAGTATCGATACTACCAGCATTGCTCAAATTCTAGTATGGAAAAATGGTACTGATAACCAAAGGGGTACCGATACTACTTTGTATAATATCGATATCATAGACATAGTATCGATACCATCAAGCCCTTAGGAGTACCGATACCCCTTTGTTCTGGGCAGTTTTATTTTACAGGAAAATTGATCCCCAACGGCTCCAAAACACCTCCAACGGCTAGAAACGACCAGAACAACATTCCAACACATAAATACAAGTTGAGGACACTTGAAGAAGGGTTACAACACGTATCCAAGCATTCAAACACAAGAGAATAGCTTTTCACTCTTTATTCCAATTCTCTTGTAAATATTTTGTTCTTGTGAGCTTTAAATTTGTAAACACCAACTTTGTAAGGGTTTTTCTTGTTTACATTTTCTTTTGTAAAAGTGGTTGGTTCTATCTTAGTCAAGTGAAAAAGATATAGAGTGTAAAGGTTATCTCTTTGTCCTTGAAAAAAAAATAACAAATTAGTGAATTTGTTAGAAAATCCTTAGTGAGGAGCTAAGGTAGTGGATGTAGACTTGGTTGAGAAGTCAAACCACTATAAATCTTTGTGTTCATTGTCTTATATTGGTGTCCTTACTCCCTAAACTAATTTTTATCAATTCACCCCCTTTGCACATTTTTCGGTTCTCGATTCGTGCTTCCACAAATCCTAACAATTACAATTTCAAAGTTAATGTAAAAAATATTAAAATTTACAGCATGTCTTAATCCTCATCCGAATATCTACTTTGGTTGCACCCGACAACTTTGTATCAGTATTCAGTGTCGCCATCTGAAAAAAATTACATTATTTATTGTCATTTTCAAAATATTTAAATAAATATTATAAAATATCAAAACTTTAAATATAGGAATTTACCTTGCAACGAGACGATACCACACCCATGATTGGAGCAAAACTGAACAACCCGCTACATCCGTTTTTTCCCTTTAACCACTATGGTCGCCTTGCAAAGTTCATGATACAAAAAGTCAAAATTACAGAACCCCAACTATATTGACAACATACAAGGAAATCATTCAATACCAGAAGATATTGGGTGTGCACCAAATTGCCCGATTTATCTGGTAGTAAGATCTCTCTAATCAACGTCATAAGATATGCTCGAGTTGCATATATCACCTCTTGCTCCGTTGATTGTTCGTCTACTCTAAATTATCTTTCCAACCACATCATCCGTATCCACAACCCATCAATGACATCGACTGAAGCCTCCTTTCCTAATAAATTTGAAATAATAACATCTCGTGAATAAGTGTTGTGAAGCACCAATGGCATACCATTAATCGGAACGCCAAGTTGATACGCGACTTCTTCCAATGTTATCGTCACTTCACCACAAGGAAAATGAAACGTATGCATTTTGGGCCTCCAACGCTTAATCAATGCCGATATCAGTGCTGGCATCACCTTAAATCCGCGAAGAAACGTCGATCCGTATAATCTGGATTGTGAAATATATATCATCATCCGCTGATGTGGCTCTTCATTCGTCATTCCTCGATGATTAATGCCTCATTCTTCTCGCTACAATTTGAAAATAAATTATTTAATACAAATACATAAATAATTATTATTAATACTATAATTTTGTCAAAACTAAAATGAAATAAAACAAATTAAATTTACTGTAGTCAACTCGTTCAACGAAATATGAACAACATCAAGATGTAACATTTCTTCTCTTGAGGTCATTTCAACAAAAAAATCTTCAACAAAAAAGTTTTTACTCTCAATAGAATGTTTAATTCCAAGTGAAAAATTAATCCAACCCAAACCTCTTTTTATACTAGTCTACCCAACGGCTATAAACGACTAGTTTTTTTAAATTGAAAATAGATGTTAGAACTCGTCACACCGGCGTAAAAAGTTCCATTGAATTTTTAAAAAAATTGGACCGTTCAACAACGGTCAACAAATTCAAAATTATACATGCTGGCATGAAGAGTTCCTTCAGCATTAAAATAATATATTTTCTTCAATGCTTTTAAAAATTTTAAAAAAATTATTTTTTATTGAGACTCGTCACGCTGACATGACGAGTCCCTTAGGATATGTTAAATATATTCGGGCAGTGAGACCTACATGACACGACCCAATAAAAAAATATATCCCATGGAACTCGTCAATCTGGCATGACGAGTTCCATAGACATTGTAGCATTTACCGTAGATTCCAAAATAAAACTCCGAGTGCCCTATTGGGCTAAATAATTCAACCTCTTGGATTATTGGGCTAAAAAAATAGCATGTTGCCTTTGCTGGTTTGGACGTCGAGAACATAAAAGGAAATGATTAATATTTTTTAAGCTTTTGGCTAAATTGGGATCAGTCAATTATTCGTAAATTTATAATTGGATCACTTAATTATAAGATATTATAACTTATCACCCAATTAATTGAGACATGCCATCTTAATCACTAACAATGATATATGTGTGTGTGTTTTTAATAGTATAGTAATAAATTTAACTCTTAATATTTATACATTTAATTAAATTTCATCATGATTTTTGAAAAAAATAACGATCAACATTTATTTGATTTATCAATTTGATATTAATTTTATTTTAAAAAATATAAAATATATGTAATTAAAAATTATAAAAAGAAAAATAAAATTATTATGAAAAATTAAAAAAGAAAAATAAAATATTATTATAAAAATTATAAAGAGAAAGTATAAGGTTATAATATTATACTTATCCATATTTGTATTTTCAATAGATAATTAGCATATCAACATCTTAAATCTGACCTTTACATATCATTAAGTTTGCGAGCGTTATATTCTATTACGAAGTGACTCTAAACTTTAGAAACTCAAACGATATAATTTTGATAGTCCCTAATTGATTGTTCTTGGAATATTTTAGATGTTTTAAGAGGCTAAATGAAGGAATGTTAGTATGGATAGTTAAAGAAGAGTTTAATAGCATTGTATGGTGTATATATAACGAAATTTAACCCCATTTGGGTGATAATCGAGTTGAAAACTGAAAATTCTAGGTACGGGTATCGTTACTGATAGAATACCGATATTACAGGCTAAAATAGGATGAATCTGCTAAGTAGTAACGATACTGATTCAATCAGTATCGATACCGAAGGGAGAGTATCGATAACAAAGGGAAGGTGTCGATACCATTTCGAAATAGAATGAAAAAATGGAATCAATACCATATCATAGTATCAGTACCATAGTATAGTAGTATCGGTACCATGGTAGGGGTATCAATACTATAGAGCTAGAAATGTTAAAAATAAGCTTATATTGTTATAGAAAGTTAATGATATGTCCTTTTGAGTATTGTTTAAGTATAATGGTTAGAAAATATACTAACATTGGGTATGGTACATGTTTTAATGGATGCTTGAGTAGATCAAAACCAAGCTCCCGAGACAAGCAAAACTAAGGGAAAAGGCAAAGTACCGGAGTAATCAGCCTTACGTTTTGGATACATAAGAAGCTAGGTGAGTTCATTTATTCTGTTCATTAGGAATTATAAATAAATTTTGTTAAAACATATGTTGCAACGATATATCAATACTAAGTGTACTACAGGCACTATGTGTGCAAATCCATGGAATTCATCACGAGTTGATGACTAGCCGTACATGCACTATGTTTGTAAATTCACGGAATTCATCATGAGTTGATGAATAGCCGTACATGCACTATGTGTGCAATTCAACAAAATTCATCATGAGTTGATGAATAGCCGTACAGGCACTATGTGTGCAAACTCACGAAATTCATCATGAGTTAATGAATAGCCGTACAGGCACTATATATGCAAATTCACGAAATTCATCATGAGTTGATGAATAGTCGTACATGCACTATGTGTATAAATCCACAAAATTCATCATGAGTTGATGAATAATTGTACCGGAACTATGTGTGCAAATCCACGGAATTCATCATGAGTTGATGAATAGTCGTACCATCACTATGTATGCAAAACCATAGAATTCATCATGCATTGAATTACCGTATAGGTACTACTGTGCATTAATAAATGAATATGAATAGAAAGTTGTTAAATTACCATATTAGCACTAATGATGCAACGGTATATCAGTAATAATTGTACTACAGACACTATGTGTGTAAATCCACGAAATTCATCATGAGTTAATGAATAGCCGTACAGACACTATGTGTGTAAATTCATAGAATTCGTCATGAGTTGATAAATAGCCGTACATGCACTATGTGTGCAAATCCACGGAATTCATCATGAGTTGATGAATAGCCGTATAGGCACTATGTGTGCAAATCCACGAAATTCATCATGAGTTGATGAATAGCCATACAGGCATTATGTATGCAAATTCACAAAATTCATCATGAGTTGATGAATAGTCATACATGCACTATGTGTGCAAATTCACAGAATTCATCATGACATGAATAGCCCGTACAGGCACTATGTGTGCAAATCCACGGAATTCATCATGAGTTGATGAATAGCCGTATTGGCACTATGTATGCAAATCCACGGAATTCATCATGAGTTGATGAATAGCCGTACCGACACTATGTGTGCAAATCCACAGAATTCATCATGAGTTGATGAATAGCCGTACCGACACTATGTGTACAAAACCAGAGTATTCATCATGAGGTGATGAATTATCGTATAGGCACTACTTGTGCATTCTAATAAATAAATATGAATAGAAAGTTGGTAAATTACCATATTAGCACTTATGGTGCAAGGTTTTAAGGTTTATAATAAAGTGTAAAGAGTTTCTCGATATTAGAACTGTTACCCTATATTTATGTTATAAGTTGCTTTTGATTAAGTATGCGTCACTAAGTAATACTTAACATGTGTTTATTTCACGCGTAGGTTGAATACAAACTGAGTAAGGAGATCATCGGACATTAAGTCAGAGTCGACTTATCAGTAACATTATGACATAACTGATGTAAAACGGTGAAATGTAAACATCTCCTTTATTTGTCTATTTAAGTTTAATGCATGTTTAGCTGTAAGTAAATTATAATGGTTTATAAAATGAAACAAAATTGTACGGATTTTCAAATGGGAAACTGTTTTAAAAGTGATGTGACATATGTAGCCTGTATACATAAAGATATACGGGAGATGGGTGTTACATTTATTGGTATCAGAGCTACAGGTTTAGCCGGTTCTCGGCAGAAAATGAGTGTATTTAGATATAAAAAGAGTTTACATGCCACTAAGATGTCAAGGTTACTGATAGGGTATAAAATGAATATAAAAGATGTCTCTCCTTACTAACTTAATTACTATCTGTATGAATGTTATGTTAGATGTCGGATTCTACGAATTTGAGAAAGCGACTGGTCGAGAGAGTAGAGACAAATCTGATAGTGAAAGCTATGAAGAGAATAGCGAACATTCGATTTAGTCTGAGAACGCCAGCGTACCGGCACCTCATAGTATGCATGTTCCGGAGTTTGGAGCTTTTATGCAAGCTCTCGACGCTATTTTGACAAGGTTCCAACCTTCTCCGCCTTCTCCTGCTCCTCCAGTACCGCGAATGCTAATTCTGAAAGAGTTAAGAAGTTTGAGAGCTCATGAGTTTAGGGGAGAAGAGAGTGAAGGTCTTATAGATGCGGACTTATGGCTGAATGATTTATGATGATGTTGGAAAGCCTTCATTGCTCCGATCATGAGAAGTCAGGTGGAGCTGTATCATTACTCCGAGGTTCAGCTCGGGTGACAAACACGATGATGTATGCATCGCCCGAGCAAGTGAACTGACAGTTCTCTAATAGGAGTTCAAGAACAAGTATATTGGGGAGCAATTTATAAGATCAGTGTTGTTGAAGTTTCTCAACTTAAAATAAGGCGACCGAGCGGTGCATGAATATGAGGCCGAATACAACAAGCTTATTCGTTATGCTACTAAGGTAGTCCCTAATGAAAAAGCTAATCGAGATTGTTTCATCGAGGGTCTGAGGCCAAAGTTGAAAGAGATGATGTTGGCCTTGAATTTGCCTAGTTTACAAGAAGTGATAAATAGAGGTAAGGCGATTGAAAGAACTCAAGAGGAGACTTTGTCAGTAGAGCAAAGTGTATAGATAGGAAAATGGATTGGGATGTCTTTATCTATATCTCATGGTAAGAGAGGCAAGGGCTCAGGTTCCTGATATACTGATAGAGTGGACGCTGCTGAAGCTGCACAGAAGTCTCTACAACCCTAATCTGTTACTGCTAGCTCAGGTAGAGATTTTGGAAAGAAGTAATCAATGTCAGATATGTGGAAGATTTCACCGGAGAACATGTAGAGTGCTTTCTGGTGCTTTCTTTATTTATGGAGAAAAAGGTCACTATACTCGAAACTATCCACAAAAGTCTGGGGATAGATCAGCACAAATCGAACGATCGGTAGCTGTACCAAGTAAAAGTAAAGAAAGAGGAAGATAAGGAGGTCAACATGAGTCTAGCCAGAGACAAAAGACTCGGGGAGTGGCCCGAGTTTATAATATAAAGACCAGTGAAGACAAGGATGATCCAAAAACTATAACAGGTACCTTTCACCTATTTGATGAGCCTATTTTTGTTCTAGTTGACCTTGTTTTTACTTACTCTTATATTAGTACAAAGTTGGTTAGAATTAGAGGAATTCCTTTAGAACCAATTTTTAGTGAAATGATAGCGGTAAACCCTATGGGTCATAATGCAAAGGTAACAAGGGTGTGTAGAAAGTGTCCAATTAAGATTCAAGGGGTTGTCTTCTCGTAAACTTAATGGAGTTGCCCTTTGATAAGTTTGAAATCATTTTGGGCATGGATTGGTTGTCTCCACATCATGCATGGGTAGATTGCCACCGAAAAAGACTATTCTTAAGGGATACGGAGGGCTCCGAGATTATAGTGATTGATGATAAAGATGAGTCACCCTCCAATGTGATATCAGCCATGATAGAAAAGAAAATTATGTCAAAAGGATGTGTAGCTTTTCTAGCCAATGTGATAGACACTCGAGTGTCAGAAATGAGATTGAAAGATATTCCCACAGTTAGGGAGTTTCCAGAGGTTTTTCCTAAAGAGTTACCGGGTTTACCTCCAAATCGTGAGGTGAAATTCAGAATTGAAGTTTGCCTGGGTACTGAACCTATTTCTATGGCTCTGTATAGAATGGCTCCAATAGAGTTAAGGAAATTAAAGTACAAATGCAAGAGTTATTGGATAAAGGATTTATAAGAACCAGTGTTTCTCCTTGGGGAGCACATGTGCTATTCGTGAAAAAAGGACAGGTCTATACGGTTATGTATAGACCATCGTTAGTTAAACAAGTAACGATAAAGAACAAGTATCCTCTTCCGAGGATTGATGACCTGTTTGATCAGTTGATAAGTGCAGTAGTGTTCTCTAAGATAGATTTGAGGTGGGGTACCATCAGTTAAGGATCGAAAAGGAGGATATTTCCAAGATGACTTTTCAGACTTGGTACAGACACTATGAATTTATGGTAATGCCGTTTGGATTAAGAAATGCTCCTACAACATTCAAGGATTTAATGAATAGAGAATTCCAACTGTACTTGGATCAGTTCGTGGCAGTTTTATAGATGATATCTTGGTATATTCCAAATCAAGGGAGGAACATGAGGCTCATCTTCGAGTGGTTCTTCAGATACTTCGTGATAAGAAGTTATACGCGAAGCTGTCCAAATGCAAATTTTGGTTAGATGAGATTGCTTTCCTTTGTCATATAGTATCTGCAGAAGGCATAAGAGTGGATCCCAAAAAGATTCAATATATAGTGGATTGGCAACCGCCAAAGAATATTTCTGAAGTTTAGAGTTTCTTGGGACTCGTTGGTTATTATGGGCATTTTATGAAGACTTTTTCGATGTTATCTCTACCACTAACTAAATTGTTAAGAAAAGGGATACCTTTTGTCTGGACGGAAAAATGCCAGGAAAGTTTTGAAATGTTAAAGAGAATAGTAACTGAGGCTCCAGTGCTCGTGTAACCTGATTCGGCTAAAGAATATGTTGTTTACAATTATGCATCCCATAGCGGATTGGGATGTGTTCTGATGTAATAGGGTAAATTCATGGCCTATGCTTTAAGACAGTTGAAGAATCATGAGAGAAATTACCCAACTCATGATTTGTAATTAGCATCCATAGTGTTTTCTTTGAAAATTTGGCACCATTATCTGTACAGTGAGCATTGTCATGTTTACATAGACCATAAAAGTCTAAAGTATTTGTAGACTTAGAAAGAGATGAACTTAAGGCAAAGAAGATGGATTGAGCTGTTAAAAGATTATGATTTGGTTATTGACTATCATCTGGGAAAGACTAATGTGGTAGCATATACGCTCAGTCAAAAGACTTTTGAAGCTTTAAGGGCTTTAGATGGACGTATGTATTTAAAAGAATATGGTGTTTTGATTACATAATTAAAGATAAGGCTGATGTTTTTGGATCAGATTAAAGAGCTGCAAGGTAGAGATAAGAAATGCTTAATGAGATTGGCGTAAGTCGAAGAAGGAGAAGCCAAAGATTTCGAAATAAGGGATAATAGATGCTTATATTATTGTGGAATACTATGCATTCCTGATGATGATGAATTGAGGAAAGATATACTTGTTGAGGCACATTTTAGCCCTTTGACAATGCACTCATGTGGAAATAAGATGTATCAGGATTTGAAAAGTCGTTACTGGTGGCCTGGCATGAAAAGAGCTACCACAGAGTTTGTTGCAAAATGTTTGACATGTCAGCAAGTGAAAGCTGAACATCAAGTGCCATATGTGTTACTACAGCCAATATCCATTCCTGAGTGGAAGTGGGAGCGAGTCACAATGGATTTTGTTTCAGGGCTACCGTTGTCACCGGGTAAAAATGACTCGATATGGGTAATATAGACAGATTGACCAAGACGGCTCATTTTATTCCAGTTCAAATATTACTCAATGGATAAGTATGTAGAGTTGTATATAAAAGAGATAGTTAGACTACACAGAGTACCAATATCGATAGAGTCTTATCGAGACCCCAGGTTTACTTCAAGATTTTGGAAGTCCTTGCATGAGGCATTGGGTACTCGATTGAACTTTAGTACAACTTTACATCCGCAGACAAATGAGAAGTCATGTAGAATTTACGTATAATAATATTTATCAATCATGTATTAGGATGGCCCCGTATGAAGCTCTATATGGGAGAAAATGCAGAACACCATTAAATTGGTTTGAATTGAAAGATCGGGACTTGGTTGGCCCAAATTTTAATGAAAGATATTGAGGATAAAGTGGTATCATCCAGAGTAATCTAAAGATAACCTCTGATCGACAGAAGTCCTATGCTGATTTGAAAAGAAAAGAAATAGAATACCAGGAGGGAGAAAAAGTATTTTTGAAAGTATCATCATAGAAAAAGGTGTTACGTTTTGGGAGAAAAGGAAAGTTGAGTCTGAGGTTCATTAGACCGTATGAGATATTAAAAAAGGGTTGGACCAGTAATTATCAATTAGTTTTGACTCCAGATATGGACAAGATCCACATTGTTTTTCATGTATCGATGCTTAGGAGGTACATATTAGATCCCTCACATGTTATCACTCTTGAAGAAATAGAAATCCGACCAAATTTAACTTATGAGGAAGAACAAATATGGATCTTGGCTAAGGAAACCAAGGAATTGTAACAAAAGGATTATGTGTAACAAAAGGATTATGTTAAAGTGCTTTGGCAGAATCATAAGGTAGAAAAGGCTACCTGGGAGAGAGAGGAGGATATGAAAAGCAGTTTCCACATCTCTTCGGTTTAGGTACTTCTTTAAATTCGAGGATGAATTTTCTTAAGGGGAGATTTGTCATACCCTAAATAGTGAATTAGGGACTTTATTGGAAGGATTTAATATTTGAGAATATATTTGTCTAATTGATAAAGATGAGAATGAATTGGGAAGAGTAGTTTAAACTAAATTGTAGTAATGGAGGATTAAAAGGACATTTTGGTCAATTAGAGTTAAATGAATTTAAAATTCATTTTTTTAGGATATTAAAGTAAAGAGTAAGGGGAAAAGGGAATGTAACTTGGTCAACTCTTTTCCTTCTTCTTCTTTCCCTTGCATAACTCTCCTCCATAGCTCAAAGGTGAGTTTTCAAATTACTAGTTTATTCCTTCATTTTTGGTTGCCTTTTAAAGCATTGATTATACTAGAAGCTTAAGGAAGGATTAAAGGGATCAAAACTAAGTTATAGATGAGATAATAGAGATTGAAGAAAATAGGTTTTTGAGTGATATGTTTAAATATGAGTGTTTATGGATGTTTACTGGTAGATTTGACTTGTTAAAGAGTTACATGAGATTAGAAGAATTGGATAATATTAAGAATGCATTAGGAAAAATGGTGTGATTCTTAGAATTTATTGTTCTTGGAAGATTTTAGATGTTTTAAGAGGCTAAATGAAGGAATGTTAGTATGGATAGTTAAAGAAGAGTTTAATAGCATTGTATAACGTATATATAACGAAATTTAACCCTATTTGGGTGATAATCAGGTTAAAAATTAGAAATTCTGGGTACGGGCATCATTACTGATAGAACAGTACCGATACTACAAGCTAAAATAGGATGAATCTGCTAAGTACTATCGATACTGATTCAATCAGTATCGATACCGTAGGGAGAGTATCGATGCCGAAGGGAAGGTATCGATACCATTTCGAAACAGAATGCAAAAATGGTATCGATACCGTATCATAGTATCAGTACCATAGTATAGAAGTATCGATACCATGGTAGGGGTATCAATACTATAGAGTCAGAAATGTTAAAAATAAGCTGATATTGTTATAGAAAGTTAATGATATGTCCTTTTGAGTATGTTTAAGTATAATGGTTAGAAATATACTAACATTGGGTATGGTACATATTTTAATGGATGCTTGAGTAGATCAAAACCAAGCTCCCGAGACAAGTAAAACTAAGGGAAAAGGCAAAGTACCGGACTAATCAGCCTTACGTTTTGGATACATAGGAAGCCAGGTGAGTTAATTTATTATGTTCATTAGGAATTATAAATAAATTTTGTTAAAACATATGTTGCAATGGTATATCAATACTAAGTGTACTACAGACACTCTATGTGCAAATCCACGGAATTCATCATGAGTTGATGACTAGCCGTACATGCACTATATTTGCAAATTCACGGAATTCATCATGAGTTGATGAATAGCCGTACAGGAACTATGTGTGCAAATCAACGAAATTCATCATGAGTTGTTGAATAGCCGTACAGACACTATGTGTGCAAACTCACGGAATTCATCATGAGTTAATGAATAGCTGTACAGGCACTATATTTACAAATTCACGGAATTCATCATGAGTTGATGAATAGTCGTATAGGCACTATGTGTGTAAATCCACAAAATTCATCATGAGTTTATTAATAGTTGTACCAGCACTATGTGTGCAAATTCACAGAATTTATCATGAGTTGATGATAGTCGTACCAGCACTATGTATGCAAAACCATATAATTCATCATGAGTTAAATTACCGTATAGGCACTACTTGTGCATTCTAATAAATGAATATGAATAGAAAGTTTTTAAATTACCATATTAGCACTAATGGTGCAATGGTATCAGTACTAAGTGTACTACAGATGCTCTGTGTGCAAATCCACGGAATTCATCATGAGTTGATGAATAGAATTCATCATGAGTTGATGAATAGTCGTACAGCACTATGTGTGCAAATCCACAGAATTCATCATTAGTTGATGAATAGTCGTATAGGCACTATGTGTGCATATCCACGGAATTCATCATGAGTTGATGAATAGCCGTGCATGCACTATGTGTGCAAATTAACAAAATTTATCATGAGTTGATGAATAGCCGTACAGGAACTATGTGTGCAAACTCACGGAATTCATCATGAGTTGATGAATAGCCCGTACATGCACTATGTGTGCAAATCCACGGAATTCATCATGAGTTGATGAATAGACGTACCAACACTATGTGTGCAAATCCACATAATTCATCATGAGTTGATGAATAGCCGTACCGACACTATGTGTGCAAATCCACGGAATTCATCATGAGTTGATGAATAACCGTACCGACACTATATATGTAAAACCACATAATTCATCATGAGTTGATGAATTACCGTATAGGCACTACTTGTACATTCTAATAAATGAATATGAATAGAAAGTTGGTAAATTACCATATTAGCACTAATGGTGCAAGGTTATAAGGTTTATAATAAAGTGTAAAGAGTTGCTCAATATTAGAAATGTTACCCTATATTTATGTTATAAGTTGCTTATGATTAAGTATGCCTCACTAAGTAATACTTAACGTGTGTTTATTTCACGTGTATGTTGAATATAAGTTGAGTAAAGAGATCATTGGACATCAAGTTAGAGTCGCCTCATCAGTAACAGTATGACATACCTGTCAACTTTTGATATATTTTAGTCGACATGTAATAGGATTAGTAAAAATTCTTTGAAAAGCTTTTGAATTAAACTACTATAAAACATTGAAATGTGAAACATCTCTTTTATTTGTCTATTTAAGTTTAATGCATGTTTTAACTGTAAGTAAATTATAATGGTTTATAAAATAAAACAAATTCGTACGGATTTTCAAATGGGAAACTATTTTAAAGTGATGTGACATCTGTAGCCTGTATACATAAAGGTATACGGGAGAAGGGTGTTATAAGTTTTATAAATATAAGCTCAATGGTAATTGTAATACCCCAAAAATTTAGATAATGACCAAAATGCAAATTTTGAAAGTTTGATTGTCAAAGTAGAAAATCATAAAAAGTTTAAGGAATTAAGTGGGGATTTTCCAAAATAATGTTATTCCATAAATTGATTTATTTAGTGACCAAATTATAAATTTGGTAAAGTTTGATGACTAAAGTATAAACTTTGAAAAGTTTAGGGACCAAAATGTATTTGTAAAAATTTACAAATGGGTTACGAAAATAAGGAAATAAAAATATTATTTTCACATTTTTAAAATATTGGAAAAATAATATTTAATGTTTTAATTCCATGTTTAATTTGGATCATTGGAAATTACAAGGGCAAAATGGTAAAGTGAAAAACTATTTTGTTCATATTTGACTATTGATAGATGATAAGGCTGATATTTCTCTGATTTAGATGATGATAAGGATAAGTATTTAGGTTTTATGGTAATTATGAAGTTTAATTAAGGGTATATTGGTATTTTCCCAAGTTAATGAATTAAATATATTTTTAAAGGATGATAAGCATGATATCAATAAAAAATATCATGCCAAGATGTTCATCTTCTCCAGCAAAGGGCGTGAGATAGCTTCCAAGGTAAGAAAATATTTTTTTTTCATTTTTGAGCTAATTCCTTTGGGAATTGGAGTTATACCGTGAAATAGGAAAGTGATCTATGCGAAAAACGCTGTCATTTGGTACCAATATTTCTTTCTAATCTTTCTGGATTTCAAATATCCCAAATATAAGGGTTTATGTTCATGATAGGGTTTATAAAATTGATGATGAATCTTGATGTTTTTGAAGTTGTAGATTCATTTTCAAGCTTGATTTATGGTTATAACATGTTCAATCTTCCTATAAATAATTCTTTAAAATTTGGTCGAAAGAGGAAATTGTAGAACTTTGTGTTCTGATGAGAGTTGATTAGATATTGATTTTAAAGATGTTATAAGGTTGATTTCAAGTTGATTTCAAGCTTGAATCGAATCAAAATCGAGCAAAATCATGAAAAACTAGTTTTGGAATTTTAAACCATTAGGCCTTGGTCTTAAAGGATTAGAAAATTTATGGAAAATTATATAAGGTCTGGAAATGATGTAGAAAGTATTCTACAAGCCTTGGAAAAATTCAGGGACCATTTTGTAATTTTTGAAAAGTTGGGGGACCAATTCAACAACTTTGGAAACGTTGTGAATGGTTGTATAATTGTTTAATAGTTGATGTACTACACTGGAAAATGTTGTTTTGGAATTGAAATGAGTGTTAGATGTGAATTATGACTATTTTGGAAGTTTGAAAAGATTGGTGATTTAAGTACAACTTCACATAGTTACGGTACTTAAATGTAATTAAGCCTTTGTAAAAGCAATTGAATGGTAATAATTTCAATGCTGGAATATTTGGTATTAAGAATCTAAGTGATAAAATGGTTAAGGACCATTTTGAGTAAATTGGAAAAGTTGGTTCCAATGTTAAAATGTATTATTAAGAGTTAAGTATTTTGATAGAAAATGAGTTTCAAGTATATTATGGAGTTATTTTGGGATATGTTTATGTTAGTATAATACTAACATATGTATCATTATGAATTTGTTATTTATACAGATCGTGATTGATTTGTGATTGAAGCAAGTCAAGTATAAAAAGGGTTTATTGTGGAATATAGTGAGGCTTATATTGTGGATTATATAAAGTGTCAAGGTGAGTGCAATACATGCATGACATTATACATGGATGTTTTATATATCATCAGGAAGACTTGTGATAAGTTGACATTGTTTATATCAGCATGATATTATGTCATTTTTTATAAATTGACATGAAATTGATATGTCACAGTATGAAATTATAATGCATTGATCATGAATGTTATTTCGGGTATGAATTGCCCAATGTTAAATATTGATAATATACTTTGCCATGGATAAATCAAATAGAATAGATTGTATGCCCAAGTAAGTCATTGAGGGACATGGTATAGTTGGCATGCCATAGAGTCTAGCAGCAGGCTGCATACAGGATACACTAAAGGATACCTAGTGTATATGGTGGGCATGACCTTATGTGTCATATGGGACTGTACTTAAGGATACCTGGTACAGATGGTGGACACGACCTTATGTGTCATACGGGTTAGCACTACGGTGCTTATATTTGACTCATGTACCCAGGGTCCTCATGGTTTTATATTGGGTTATGGGCTATTGTTTATGGTTTATGGTTTATTGGTTAATAAATGGTAACCATGCAAATAAGCTTACGAGCTTATGGAATAATAGTAAGTATATTGGTAAAATAAGCTTACAAGCTTATGAAATAAATGGCAAGTATATGGTAAAATATTGGATATGCATGTAACATGATCATATGACATTTGCTTTTGACATTGAAATTCATGCATGAATTGTATTGCACTGTTTATTGTTTTAAATTGTCTCACTAAGTTTATACTTAGCGTGTAATGATTTTTACGCGTAGGTAAAAAGCCAAGAATAGAGTAAAGAGTACAAGGCACTCCGATCATCCAGGAATACACTACAATATCAGTAAGACATCCTATGATGGAATTTTGACTTAGATAGTGGCATGTAATTAGTAATGTTCTATTTGTTTTGTTGAACAAATTTGGAAACAAAATAGTAACTTTATAATGATTAAAGGTTAAGTTTTTATGAGTTTTATATATTTTGATGAAGTTATTGTAGTAGTGAATAGTGATGAACAATACTGACATTAAAAATTTCCAGAATGCTAAAGGGGTATTGATACCCTGCTACAATGTACTGATACCCTCACTGTTCACTGTTCTCGGTACTATTCATAAAAAAATCTTTTTCCTTAAATTTGTTATAATGAAACATAATTCATATGATGTTTTTATAATATCATTTACTATTTTAAGAAAATAAATTTTAAAATTTTTTTAAATTGGGAATGGTTTTAGAAATTCAGGTGACATCTATAATCTGTATAGGTATAATTATACGAGTTATGGGTATTACATTTATCAACTTTAAGCATAATGTTCCCAAGATGAATGAACCCAAAAGCCCATGCTCACATCAGACAAACCTAGTTATGTAAGGTGGACGATCCCAAATGACCACAATGTAGATGTTCGACCCTATACATGTTATTGTATTAAATGACCTCTAACTAGTTTAGTAAGACAATAATAATATCATGAGCCTTTACCTTTATCGTACAAAGAATACTGAAAACTCGTGATATGTCGTAATGCATGCAATGATCTTACCTCATCACAATTACTCATCATAATAATCAAGATGGCTTACCATATGCCTCTCAAACATCATTCACTATGACATTCATTTATCCAACATAGAATGTGTTTTAATCATTCTTAATTTTTTTATAAATCTGTTTACTATTATAGGGGCATTTTGGTAACTTTTTAATATAGGGGTAATTTAGTATTGTATTATACATGTAAGGACTTTCTAGTTATTTTTATTTTCATACTAGTTTTTTAGTCATTTTTCCTTTCTGTTACTTCATTATGTTGTACCATTTTGATCACTTTTGTATATAATGATATTTCTTTTTTTGCCTCTAAGGGCTTTTTAATCCCTTTTCTAGTCATAGGTATAGGCAAAATGGTCGAAATAATCCATTTGGGAATATTTAATTCCCAAAATAATCCACTTCCTAAATTATTTCCTCATATAGGGTGAAATTTACAGTACCGAACCAAAGACTCCAAGCTTACTTGGTGTCTTCAGGCCAACCAGGAAGACTCCAGGAGTACACGACGTCTTCAGGCAGGGGAGAGACGCATGGATTGTACGGCGTCTTCAGGCCATGCAGAAGGCCCCGAGACTACGCGACGTCTTCAGGTCAATGGTTCAGCATATAGACTGCCCCCGGGACTACGCGGCGTCTTCAGGCCAACTGTTGCAGCATGGGGAAGCAAGAAGGCTGACTGCTGCTGCTGCACCTGAAATAGGCATAATGGTGCCATTATTGGGCATTAATAATGGTGCCATTATGTGCACCAATAATGCATCTAACGGGCATGCAATAATTTTTTTTTTATAAATAGGGGAGTTGGGTTTTGGGGAGCAGTAGGGGTGAGCTGAGAAAAGAAGAGAATAAAATTTTCACCGAGAGAGAATAAGAAAAATAAAAAGAGAGAAGAAAGTTCGAACAAAGGAATAAAGATTCAAAATTTCTGGTAAGTTTAATGTAAATTTTTTTGTTTTGTTTTTTTATTTTAAATATAAATTAATTACATTATTTATTTTAATTTTACATATTAAACTGTATTCGCACAGTTTAATAAGTTTAATTTAAATTTTAGTGTAATTTTTAGTGTAATTTTTATTTTTATTTTAAATAATAATTATTAGACTATTTATTTTGATTTTACATATTAAGTTGTATTTGAGTAGTTTGGTCAGTTAAAATTTTTAGTTTAAATTATATTTTATTGAGATAAATTATTAAACTAATTATTTTTATTTTACAGATTAAATCGTATTTGAGTGGTTTGGTAAGTTTAGTTTAAAATTAATTATTTAGGGTTTAGGGTTTTCATTTAAATAATAAATTAATTACACTATTTATTTTTATTTTAAATATTAAACCGTATTCGAGTGGTTTGATAAGTTTAATTTAAATTTTCGTGTAATTTTTAGTATAATTTTTGTTTTTAATTTAAATTATAATTATTAGACTATTTATTTTTGATTTTACATATTAAGTTGTATTTGAGTAGTTTCATAAGTTTAGTTTAAACTATATTTTTTATTTTTTATTGAGTAATATAAATTATTGATCTATTTATTTTGATTTTACATATTAAATCGTATTTGAGTGGTTTGGTAAGTTTAGTTTAAATTTTATTGCTTTTTTTTGTTTTTATTGTAAATATAATTTAATTAGACTATTTATTTTGATTTAACATATTTTTTGTTTAATTTTTTTTTTAATTATGATTAATATTATAAATTGAAATATTTAATTTTTTTTATAGATTTGTTGAAGCATGGCAGAATAAAATGTTCTTTTGAGACTAGATGATCGACACATTTCTAGTCATTTGGGAGCATTGTTATTATGATCGAATAATATATTTTATTTGAGAACAATGAATTAATTCTAATTACATGGATTAATAAATTGTAGGATGACGAACAAAGAGTCCTTCGTAGTCGAGTGAACATTTATGATAAGCCATATGAACTTATTGTCCAGAATTTACAAATGGTGGGCTTTTACGAAGTAAGATTTGTAAGAGAATATAAGTTGGTAAATGTGAGATCACTTTGGAGGATGTGGCTTTACAACTCGGGGTCCCTACAAATGGAATGAAAGTGCTGGGAAAAAATGACCAGTATGTGTTTGAAATGTGCGGGCCTTACCTTGGGATGGTGCTAGAAAAAACATTTACAAAAGAGTCATGTTTGAGGTTATCATGATTGGTGAATGAGTTTAAGCTCGGTCGTTATAGTACTAAGCAAGACATTATATATGCAACTCGAGCATATATATTACGGTTGATCGGGGGAGTCTTGATGCCGGATAAATCTGGTAATCTTGTTCATATACAATAACTTTCGTTTTGGGGTAACTTTTTGAATACCTGTCAGTATAGTTGGGAATCGACAATATTGGCGTTCTTGTATCGCGAGATGCGTAAGGCGTCATTATTTGTAAATAATACATGTACGATGGAAATGTGTGGATGTCTGATGTTATTACAATCATGGGCCTGGCACAGACTTCCATGGTTAACACCGATTAGTCGAACTGCAGTTGACTTTTCTCTTGCCGGAAGGTAATATTAATATTTGATCTTAAATTAATTAATGAATTTTTTTATAGGAAAAATAATTACCGAATTTTATTTTGATTGGTATACAGATGGAAGCATAAAATAGAAGGAACGGGGTTGGTGCACAATAATGTGAAAGAGTTTAGATTTAAGATAGACATTAAATGCAAAATTGAGTTATATAATTAATTTATTTAGTTTCTTATATTGTTTATTTCTTTAGTTCAATTATAATATTATTTAATTAATTAATAATTATATAATTTTCTTTTATAGTTTATATGGAGGTCGTACGATGATGGAGAAATTATATCATGTGTTCCACAACATGTCTAGGAGGGTTGTTAATATTGGTGTGTTGTTACACCATTGATCTATTTCACTTTTGTTGAGTTCCAATTTTTCGATAGAGTGTTGAGGCAGTTCAACTTCCACCAACATATTTCGCGAATTCCAGAGATTCATGACGCTCTCCACATATTAGATGGGCGGGGTAGGCATGGTGAGGATTGGGCATTAAGGCATGCCAACTATATCAATCTTTGGAACAACAGGGTTTCGTACTTGCCAACTCTCACTCCCATTCAAGCAGATGACTTTGACTTTCAGAATTCAGTTTACCTGAATTATAATTGGGAACATGGAAAGTTGTTCTTGACAACGAACATAGAAAGACGACAATTTATATAATATAAGAAAATTTGGTAAAGTCAAAAACCAAGACGGAGTGGGAGTTCATCTCACCATGGAGCAGAAAAAGCGGCAATGGATAATATCCCATCAGAATATTTTGGCGGTACAAGATAATTTCATCATGTTTTGGTGATTATGGTGTTACAGCCTACACTCCTTAGCTTATTCCTCATCAATCACCCATGTTCTCTCCTATGTTTGGAGCAACATATGATTTTGATCATGTGAAATCTATAATGTCAAATACGAGTATTTATCCTCAGGTGGGAGAGCAAAGTGGTGGTGGGAATGTATTTACAACACATGATCATATGCCCTCGGTGAATGAGCAAGTTGGTTATTATGAGCAAACTCCTGCAACGGCCACAACGAAATCGACGCGCATCTCGGCATTATTATTCAACAACACCTCGACACCGACAAGATTTGTAATCACTTTATATGTTTGAATTAATGAATTTTAAGTTGAAACTAAGATTAATATCCATCACATTCCTTCAAATATTAATATTAATCACATTAATTCAACTATTGATATTAATTACATTCATTAAAATATAGCGTCAACAAATATAAATCATATTAATTCAAAAAAAAAAAATAGATAAAACATAACATTCATTGAAATACAAATAGGCAAGAAATTCAAATACTCGTTCAAATAGAAATAAGATTACTAGTGATGTCTATACCGTGATAGGTTTAGACAATTTCTTTTTGAATAACCTTCACTTCTATATAATCCACATCTCTTCGGTTGACATTTCTCTCTAATATGGATATACATACTAGTATGAATATGAGTATACTCAGGTTGACCCGTTGGACTTCTACGAAGCAGTGGATTTGATAACTATTCATCATGATGTTGTTTCAGCAAATATGATTCATTTGGGATCATTCTGAACTCATGGTTGTATATATTTAATATCCTATGTAGGTGAAAGCACTCGTCCACATAAGTGTATAAATTTATTCCAGTATGCATACATGCAACGACTGCATGAGCACACATATATCTTCACGCCTGAAAGCGGCCACAATCATACCATCTTTGTCGTAAATTAACTGTAAATGTTTCTCGTTTTGCTCCTTCGTTGCGACATATGCATGCGATGACAACAAAAGTTGATCTAATTATTTTAACGTTTTCACTACAAATACTAAATCAATCTTATTCAAATTATACTAATGATTCGTAAGGTAAAAAATATACAATTATATTAATAACAAAAAATTAAATTTATGATTAAAATTAAATTAACTACTACGATATTATTTAACCTTGCAAAAAATGTAAATATATTAACAATATTTTTTTTATATAAATAATAATTAAATACTATGATTACATTATAATAATGATTAAATTTGTTACTTCAAATTTTTTATTACTACTTATGATTACTTCGAATTTATTTCCCCAATTCTCAACCAAAACACCCCATTTTATAACATCCCGGGGTATTCATTATACTTTCCCGTTCAACCACCAACCTACTCGGGTTATTAATGAATAATTAATGGTGCCATTATTTTTCATCGTTATAATAAATATTATTTTTCGTCATTATAATTATATTTTTTAACATTTCTACTACAAATACTAAATCAATAATGTTAAAATTATAATAATGATATTTACATAACAATAAATTGTAAATTGATATTTACTAAGTCAATATGTAACTAACAATAAATCGTAAATTACTTTAAATGAAATATTTTTACACTTACTTGAGAATTTCTTCTGACAAGTTCATGTTATAAAAAACCTTTTCAAATTTCTTACTCGCTTTTTTTACATGCAACAACATATTAAAATGAATATTTTAATATTAAATAATATGAGACAAAATAGAGATATTTTATTCGAATACGAATAAAATTTTATTCGAACAATACTTACTTATTAAAGATTGGAAGAAAATTTCTTTCAAACTTTTCTCTAATATTCTTCCCGGTTGCTCACTCTTTTAATTCTTCTCCAGATTTTGCCTCTTCTCCCCTTTCCTCACCACAGCTTTACTCCCCAATTCTCAACCAAAACACCCCATTTTATAACATCCCGGGGTATTTATTATAATTTCCCGTTCGACCACCAACCTACCCGAGTTATTATATTAATGGATAATTAATGGTGTCGTTATTACTTGCTTATTTCCCAGTCGGAGGTAACCTACCACCCTAGACTGAAGACGCCATGTAATCTTGGAGTCTTCTTATTTTGCCTGAAGACATCAAATAAGCTTGGAGTCTTCCTATTTTACCTGAAGACATCGTGCACTCTTGTAGTCTTCCTGGTTGGCCTAAAGACACAATGTAAGCTTGGAGTCTTTGACTCGGTACTATAGATTTCACCCTAAATGGAGAAATAATCTTAAAAGTGAATTATTTTAAGAATTAAATATTCTCATGTAACACCCCCTACCCGTACATGACCCGGATACGAGTCCAAGATGTTACATTGACTTTTCAAAACAATATACTCATACAAAAATAGTAGAAAATTTAAACTTATATTAAATAAACTCAATAATTTACATAAATTCAATACAAAAAGCTAACAACCTAATCAGAGCATATACAACTTAAAATTTTAATTACATGCCAACACTGATTAAGTTGCTTCTGATATGATATATGCAGGAGTGATGCTATCACAGCCGACTATCCTCGCTCTTTTGACTATCCTCTAGAAGAGGATGCAACTGACTCAGACCTAGCTTGAGATAGAAATCCAGAATCTCTGCCTCATTTTGATGGTGCTGAGCTTGAAGAAGCACCAGTTCTCTTAGATGTTTGTACCCTTTATTCTCTAAATCTTTCATTATGAGCTCTCTCCGGATCTTTAGCACGATTAACTGTCTCCTGGAATAAGGACAAATTCAATAGAATCAACATCTCCTTTAATCTAGGGCGCAAGCCCTCCACAAATCATTCACAAGCATCTTTTTCTGTTGGAATAAGCTCGGCAGCAAATCGACTCAACTTATTGAACTCGCACTCATATTCATATACGGTACGATTCAACTACTTCAAGCTCATAAACTCTTGCTTCATTTGCCTGATAAACTGATCTCCAATATACTTGTGCTTAAACTCTTCCAAGAACAAAGACCAGGTAACTTGATCACTTTTCAACCTCATGGTGACATTCATCCACCATATCCTAGCTTTCCCCTTAACAAAGAAACCGCTCCATCCAACTTCTCTACTTCTGAGTAGTGGAGACTATCTAACATAATCTTCAAATCATTAAGATATAGGTCCGCTACAACAGGACCTCCGCTACAACAGGACCTTCCTCGGCTTCACCATTAAATTTGGGAGCTCCTAATCCTTTCAATTCCTTTGCCACATCCAATGTCCTGAAGACAAATCTTGATCTTGCACAAGCACTCCCTGAGGTGTCTGTTCTTCACCTTATCTGGCCAGGGCAGGTGAATTGCTACTACCCTCATGCCTATAATCTCTCGCTTTACTTCGGGAGCTCTCTCAATCAGACATCTAATAAGGCATAATCATATAATTATATTAGCAAGGCAACATACTCATTACTATATCAAATCAGAAATATTCCCTATTCTGTTGGCATGTAAACTCTTTAAAACACTTTTTGACCTCGGTTTATGCCTAGAACCGGCTAAATCTTAGCTCAGATACCATTAAATGTAACACCCACTACCCGTACCCCACCCGGATACAAGTCCAAGATGTTACATTGACTTTTCAAAACAATATACTTATACAAAAATAGTAGAAAATTTAAACTTATATTAAATAAACCCAATAATTTACATAAATTTGGTACAAAAAGCTCACAATCTAATCATAGCATATACAACTTAAACTTTTAATTACATGTCAATACTGATTACTATAACAAAATAACCTACTGTTTAAGTTGCTTCTAATATGATATCTGCAGGAGTGATGCTATCCCAGTCGACTATCCTCGCTTTTCTGACTTCCTTGATCCTACGTGTAAAACACTCACACGCTAAGTCATCGACTTATTGAGGCACAATATATAATAATGCTATAATGAAATTTTGTAACATACAATCATATATTCATTCAGAGCAACATACATAGACATGCATTTCCCACATAATAACTTATCACAGTATTTAATGTTATTTCATATTATATCTTTCATTAGCCCATGGTACAATATCGAGAATTTAAGGTATGTGTGTGCATTGAGGTTTTGCACAAATGTTGTCACCACAGTTCGTATAAAATGCACCGAAGTGCAGAGTAGAAATACACCAAAGTTCCATATAAATGTCTGAATGGCCACAAAGAAATCTCCTTAAGGACCATATATATATTTCAAAGGACCTAATATTTGTCTCAAAGAACCGCATATATGTTCCAAAGGATTACATATATGTCCTGAAGGACCACGTATAACCCTCGACTCTTGACATGCTAATTATACCTATAGCTCTCATCTACATAACATGGGCTTTATCACAATTCACATAGTTTATATCCCATATACATATAAGTTCGTAACTTTTATCACGTAGTTCATGTAACATTCTCATACATATTCACTTAGATTATTGTCTTATAATGCATATCATATGAGTTTATGTCATATATCATATCATGTAATGCAATCATACATTAAATATGTTGGAACTAGACTTGTCACAAGTCTAATTTCCATATCGCACTATATATATATATATATATATATATATTCTACAAGTATGCAATCACCTTAGCCTCACTAATCCAAGCAATACACCTATATCTCTTTTTCTTTCCCTCGATCGATCTTACTCAACAACTGTTCTGAAACTTGTTTATGCTCGGTATCTACATAAATATAATTTCAAGACAATTAAAATAATCCAAAACATTATGAATTGATTTACAATAACCTAAGCTATCTAAAGGACATAATTCACATTTCCCTTTTAAGTAGTAACGGTACCCAAGGTACAGTACCGATACTTCCCTTATAATGGTATCGATATCGTGCTTGAGTATCAATACCCTTTCCTGATTCTGGAATTCTATTTCAAATATGGTATCGATGCATGCCTTATGGTATCGGTACCCATGGTATCGATACTACCCTTTCGGTATCGATACCTCATGAAGAAGTTGTCTATAATGGCCTTATGGTATCGATATTTTTCATGCAATATCGATACCTACACAATATTATTACCTACAATAGCTTTGTAGTATCGGTACTAACTCATCTAGTACCGATACCACCCACCCAGAACATACTTCTTTCACCCGAAAATCATCAACACTTCACCTAACTCTTCTATTTTGAACTCCCTTCTTGCCACTAATCTTAACTATACTTACTCAAATCATTTTATATCCATATAAAACATCATTATCTTTCATATCTCCTTCAAATTCTTGAACCAATAATCTTACTAACTTTTCAATATGTTCTATACTCAATTCTTACACTTATTACTCCTTATTCAAACTTATGACAAGTCAAACCAACTTCCAAATTTATTTATTTCCTCTTATTCACAATTTCACTTATAGACCTCTTACCTTCAATCATCCATAACTTACTATTCTTTGAATTTTAAACTACTTTAAACCTTCCATAAGTTTTCCTAACTCATCCAGAATCCAAAGCATATCTAATTTACAAGAATTAGTCAACTAATGGATTTCTTACCTTAGCTAAGTAGCTCACGGGGAAGAAGAAGGAGAGAAGGATGAAAAATAAGAGAAGTCTTTGGATATGTTTCCCTTAAACATCCTTTTCCACTTGTTATAAAAACACCCACGTGAATTTTTAATTCATTTGCCTTGCTAAAATACATTTTTGCCCTTCTATCATTCTTCATTGCTATTCCATCCTACACAAATAATTTTCTAGATAAGTCTTGGAACTTTTCAATTGATCTAATTTGGTCACTAAATCTTAAAATGTTACAATTAAGTCACTAACCCGATGTTTGGGATGTTACATCTCAAATGTATTATTTCGGTCATTTTGCTCATAGGTATACCTTGACGTTTTCTTACTTATAGTTTTTTATTCATCAATCACATCATTAATACTTTAATCTTTTAACCTTTAGATATTTCAAAATTTTACACTATTCGTCATTATAACTGATGTGATCCAATTCAACATCATGTTTAACTTTGCATTTCCAACCTTTCAAAGGGAGAAACTTTCTATTTTTCTATACAATGGTTCATTTTTCGTTTATTATAACATAGCTATATTCATATATATATATATATTACATATATAGTTATAATGATAATAACTTATTCATTACTATATAAGGCATAAGTTATCATTATAACCTATAGTCCACATCTTTATTATATACACATCCTTATTACTTTATAATAGTTCATATACTTAACTTAATTTCTATGTTTTTGAACGTAGGAACATTCGACCACAACTATGGGAGCTATTTTGAGCTAAATGGTGAACGCAACAGCAAGGAAACTTACATGGGGAAACTTAGGAGAGCAAAAGGAACATTTGGTGAAAAGTTATCCGGAGACCAGTGAGTTCATAGCTAGATTCAGCTGAATATTTGACCTAGAAGATGACTTCAATTCAGCTGGGCAGCTGCACCATCATCATCACCACTCAGAACACTTCAAATAAGTCCTAATTCAAATTTTTTGAAATCGTACCTTTTCACGAATAGTTGTCATTCCAATAGGTTCCTTTCCATGAGGAGCTGCCATAACGTTCATCATGTTACAACTCACCTATGGCCAACTCACCTCCAGCTCATTCACCTTAGAACTAGCTCAAACATAAAAGGTTACTTTCCAAAAATTGTGGCCTTTCATGAATGTTGTTTTCCATGAAGATGCACTTTAATCAAGGTGCACATTGGTGAAGAGATAACATCAAATGGAGGCTTAAATCATGAAGAGACATGAGGCAAACACCATGTCTATTCGACCACCACACACATGCCTTGCACTTGAAGACTTTGGTGCCAAGATGAACAAGCATATCACCATTCGTCCAAGGGAGATGTATCTTCATCATAGCCGAAACATCATGATTCATTTGAAGGGATAACCAAACCATCAATATGCCAAGGGACTCATGCTTTCACTTAAAGCATTATGTACTTTCATTTAAGTTATGTACTTAGCCGAAACATAAGGTGCCTATTCGACCAAGCCCTCTCATTTCCTATAAATTGAGAGGATTGCTTTCATTTGTACTCATCTCATTCATATTATAAAAACAACTTCTTGTGAGTTAATCGCTCTTCAAAGTTCTTTGAGAACTTTATCCATTAAGCAAGTATATTTCTATACTTGTGGCATCAAACCTATAAACTTGATTCTTATTATTCCTAGATTTCATATCTAGTGGTTTAAAGACACCATTACCATCCCTCAAGCAAGTTTGTGACGATCGGAGTTGTGCTCTCTAACATAGCTTCTTGTTTGGCGTGTTTAAGATACACTTTCATCACAATCAACCATTCAACATCAACACCATCAACCATCTTCCATTAAAGAACATCATCATCATCATATTCAATTCCGCAACCAACTCTTTCTTATCTTTTCATCTTTTATTTTATTTATCCATTCCCTTATATCATTACTAATACTATATATTTATCTTCTTTATTGCAACCATATTTATAATTCAAGGGCATTACTTTTTGTCATTCGTAGATTGGGACAGCAATAAAGCTATCTATTCACTTCCCTTAAAGAGTGTAGATTCGTCTTATATCAATAACACTCAAGGGTAATTTGGTTATTTGGTTAAAATATATATTTTGATCATTTTCTCACTTATAAGAATACTTTTATCATTTCTTTAATGACAATAGTATCTTTATGTTTTCTTATTCACGAAAGCTCATTCTCTTTATTAACATAGATTATTTCATTCAATTTGGTTCATAATGACAATTTAATCATTTTAACCTCTTAAAGATATTTTAGTGAATTTCTACTCACAATATTATATCAGACATTTTATAGTTGATGAACAGAGTACCAATTTAGATATTAATTTCTTGAACATTATTCATCGCACTCTTAAACTTTTCTTATTACTTATTATGACTAAGTGCATTTTGGTCGATTTTTATTTTCTAACTATTTCAATTTTACAAGACATTTTTAGCGAAAACACATATTTGAACACTAATAAATTCATTAAGTTAAAACTTTTTGACTTAATGGTACATGATGCCTTCAAAGAAAACCATTATTGATTGTTACATTGCTAATGTTATGATCCATAGTGCTGACATAACCATCTATATTGGATGATGTGATAAAGAGACTTAATTGGTTCTTTTAAAAAATTCTAAGGTTTAATTGATTTTTAAAAAAAATTGAGGATTTATTTATTTTTTTTAAAATTTAAGAAATTATTTAAAAATTAAAATATCTATAATACAAAAATATTCAAAAATTAAATATAAAAATACTAAAAATAAAAATAAATTATTATAAAAAAATAAATGTAAAAATACTTTTAACTTTTTTAAAAAATAAAAAATAAAATTGTATTTTTTTAAATAATAATCTATAAGCTTATAAATGATAAACTATTAAAATTGTTTAAAAGTATTAAAAATTGATTTTTTTTCTTTAAAACAATATTCGTACATCTCTCAGCAGTTTAAATCTATTGTTATTTATTGAATATTTTTCAAGTGAAAATATAATAATATTTTTTTAATTTTTAAATATTATGTGAACATAAGATCATAATAGCATACAAAATACAAATTTGGAAACTCAAAAGTAAGTTGAGCGCGATTTATATGCTAGCTTAACATACAATGTGATAGGGCTTGCAGGTAGTCCTTCGAATCATCCAAAGTATGATCAGATGTATATATGATTGATTCAAAAAACTTATAATATTTTCTAATTATGTTCGAATGTAAAATTTGTTAGTTTTTGGCAAAAATTGGCCAAATCCCCCATTGGAAATGAACAAAGGATGGAAAAATTCTTAGCCTATAAATAGAATATTTCCCTTTGGTTAAATGTATGTCAATCACCAAAATACAAGTGGTGTACTAGAAAGCTATTAGCTATACTAGTAGAGAATTTAAAGGGAAATTCTCTTGGGGTGTACTTTAGCTTTTGGGCATGTGTGAGAGTTAAATATTTTGTAGTGTGGTTGTAATAATTTTCCACATAGTAAATATTTGTTTTCTTGGTTGTCTTTTGACAACGCTTGTGGTTTTTCTCCATTTGGGAGTTTTCCACGTTAAATTATTGTGTTTTCTCTCTTTTATTTTTCAAGTATTTTTGTTAATGTTGTGATCTAAAGGGATTGTTGGATTACAAGGGGTCTATTTTCCCAACATATATGATTGATTCAAAAAACTTATAATATTTTCTAATTATGTTCGAATGTAAAATTCTTAAGTCTCGATTAATCCAGTAAGAATACTTTGTATAAGTATTGATGATATGAATGTATGATAATATCATGTTTAACATGTGTATATGCGTTAGATAAAAGCGTACGACATGCATAACAATGGTTGATATGTATATGAAATTAAAAACATGTTAGTTTTGCTAATTCGACTATATGAATATGTTTTGTTTCTCTATGTATCTATGTTACATATATATATTATGTATAAGATATGATAGGTTAATAATGTTACCTTATGATGTTTGAACTAAACGATATGTTTCAAATATTTTCTTTTATTAATATGGGGTAAATACAAGGTAGTATCGATTCAAAAACTTTGAACCCTTTGACAATGAACGTTCATACCCTTGCATACGCGGTGCTCAATCCTAGATTCTCAAGGGATAATAGCAAGTCCTTTAATCACTTAAGACTTTTGGTTTGGTTTGTGTATGTTTCAAATACATTTGATGTGAAAATATGCTTGTGTGCATATATTATATGATTGAAACATTAATTATATGTGAAAATATGCTTGTGTGTATATATTATATGATTGAAACATTAATTATATACTAGAGCGACTATATGCATATGTTTGGCATGGTTATTTATTTGCCTAAATAAATGAGATAATATTAAATCATAAACATGAGAAAACTTTAAAGTAACTTAGTTACAAGAACGATTGAATGTGTTTGTGTTGTCGTCTTATGGCTTAAATGAGATGACTATGCCTATATGAAAAATTACATTACTATTGTGTCTACATGTATGTATAAAGTATTCATAAAATATAAAAAATAGTAATAGACTTGGGCTCACAAAATATATGACTTTTTCAATAAAAATGTTCAAAATTTTAAATATTTTATAATTTATCACTTTATAGTTTGTTATATTTTTTTTTTTTTGAATATTTTTTAAATATTTTAAATCTTAAATAGTCTTCTAATTTTGTAAAAAATTAAATAAATCCTCAAAAAGCTTAAAAAATCAATTAAGTCCTAAAATTTTCTAAAAGAACCAGTTAAATACTTCAACCACGTCGTCATCCACCATGGATTGATATATCAACATTACAACAATCAACAACAATTTTTATTAGTCAAAAGGTTAAATTAAATTGTTTTTTAATTTAAAAATTTTTACGTGCAAAATATATTCAAGAGCTTAAATTTTTTTGATGAACTCATATAGTACAAAGCCAAAGTTTTTTTTAACCCTTTAAATTTTACAAAAACATTTTATGTAAAACTTTTTTATTGTATTGTTTTTAAATTTTCACATATTTTCCATCTTTACTTTTTAAAAGTCATTTTTTTAAAGAAACCAGCATATTTTATTCAATGTTTACTATTTTCTAAAAGAATAAAACGAAAATGAACTCTGTTTTCTGAAACCAAGCAAAACTTTTTTAAAAGTCGACTATTTTATTTCAGAATTAATCAATTAGAAATGAATATCATTATAGTAATGACTTTTATTTTCACTGTTTTAATGAAAATATTATCATATATAAAATAATAAACTTAAAATATCATAAATGATTATTTAGAATACAATGCACGAACCAAACAACCTTAGTGATAAAGGAATAATTGTTAATCTTTAAGGTTCTGAATTTAAGCACCATGAATACTACATTGTGAGCGTTCAATGTCAAATGATTAAGAGTTATCTTTGAACATATACTACCTTATCAAAACCTAACATTAGATGATCAAAACAAAAACTAATTAATAAGTGAGTGACCAAACAAGTAGTTTACCCAAGAAAAATAAGCTTCATTTGTTGCCAATGAGACAAAATTATAGGTAATCACATAGACTAAGCCCTACAAGTCAATTGTGATTTGCTTGTAAGCACTAAACAATATATTAATTGTATTGACATTGTTATTAAAATTTTAATAACATCTTAAGTTATTTCTTTATCCATAAATGTGTATATATAGGTGAGATCCAATTACACCTAGTGTAAAACTTTTAGTTTTATATGTTTCTAAGATCGTTAGATGAAAGAAATCAAAGGTTGAGATTAACTATAGGAAATGAGAAGATATTCAGTGGGAAAAAATGAGTTAATCTAAGTCTTTGGTTTTTTCCACATCCAATGATCTTAAAAAGGTGAAACTAAAAGTTTTACACTAAATGTAAGTGGATTCTAACTCATATATATATATATATATATATATATATATATATATATATATATGATATTCAATACTTATATAGATGAAGCTCATGAAACACATTAGTTCATATCTATAGTATGCAAAAACCTAAATAATGTACTTTATCAGCTTTGCTTGCATTTCAAGTAAAGTTTTTAGGGAATTTTTTAGTTAAGAAAATCTTCTGTACTAAGACCCAAAAATGAAGATTGAGTATTGTTGTGAAACAAATTTGTATATTTTAAAGATTCCTCTAGCAAAATGCTATTGAGATGGATGGCCCATTCAAAACCAAGGTACATATTGAAAAGTATTATAACATAAAGCTGCTTATGCATCCTAAAATAGCACAAGTTTAACACTATAATGCAGAAGCAATCGACAGCAAAGCAGATTCCTCGATTACCATTCAGTGTCACTTTGGGAGCTATTTTTTCGAATCATGCGAGACTAACATGGAACGAAGAGTATCGAAAATGGAGTCTATTTTTCCATGAGACTGGCTTGTACCTGCAAAGTTCAAGTGTTTTGGTGCTTCTGCTCTATCAAAGTAGAAACCACCAGATACCAGCTTCTCTTTAGGCTGCAACGCCAACCATATAACTGTGTCTGCACCTTCTCCACTAGTTCTGAGCTTTCCCGACAACCTGCAATGCGATTACAAAAGGAATCATTTTCATGTATTGGAGAAAGATGAGTAGAACTTTAAGATTTCCTGCTCGAAAGAGGAAACCACTCACCATTTGTTAAAATCAGGTAAACTTGTAGCTACTCCAGGTGTCTCGGCCCAACCTGGATGCATCGAGTAAAAATCTATTCCTTTGTTCTTGTACATCTCAGCCCACTTTTCAGTTTGTGCTACCTAAGAAACAACAGCAACAAGGCTTAGACATTCCTTCAATGGGAACTGCCAAGTTTGGGAAGTTAAACACACAAAAAAAAAACAAAGCTCGGTTACGTGTGAGATAAGAAGAGGTTAATTTTGAAAGATAATCATGAACATGTATTATGAAATTTACAGAACAGGTTCCATATCGGCTTTCTTCTATATTACTCTGCTCACGCCCCATGGATGAGGTGTAGGAGGAAAAAGCTTCAATGAATGTCATGATTTGAGTTCTCTATCATAAGGTTGATGCAAAACTTGGATAAGTTGGAATGCTGATCTTGCAAGCAGTCAATATCCTAATCTAAAGTTAAATAAATCATTAATTTGGTTGATTAACTGGTGATATATTACCAAATCTTATATAATATGCAAAATGTTAATCAACAAAAAAGAAATAGCTTTCTAATAATTCTAGCAGTTGAAAAGCTATCAACTTAGCTGACCTGAACTCGCTTGTTTCTAGCGTATTGTTCTACCCCATCAAATTTTCCATTGCTAAACTGCAGTTATATATGATGAAAGGAGACCTTGTAAACGTCCATTAATTTGACTAAGGCAATAGCAAGGGGTTTAGGAATGGGTGGAGATAAGAAAGGAAAAAGATACCTGTAGATCACTGGTCAAGGGAGAAGAATACATTCCACCAGATGAAACCATTATGACACGAGCATCAAGTGAAGCTTTCTCCAGCAAAGGCAACATTAATTCTGTTATGGCATAAGTACCCAATACATTCACAGCAAAGTTCAACTCAAATCTGGAGGCACAGGGAAAATAAGAAAGATGGGTTCTTTTTCCTCAGTTTAATAAAGGAATATAACACATTATACATAAGTAAGTTTCTGGTTATATAGTCACAAACACACCCTTCAGATGTCGTGACTCGTTTGTGTTCCATCAATCCAGCATTGTTGACCTAAGGAAATAAAACATACCGAAATTATAAAAAAGAAAATCATCAGCTATACATGATACATCCATAGCTGAGCAGAATTGCAGGGTATAGTACAAAGGATGGTATCTCATTCTCATTATATATTGGAACAGGAAATGATACCTGTCCATATAAAGTTTTCAAAGCTCTTCAGAAAGACAAATATGCATGTAACTAAATATTGAAGGAAGGAACTAATTGAAACTTAAAAGATGTAATCCCATTTCTGGTCTTCAAACGACTACTATTTGCTGGAGACAACTTTAATTTGTAATAAGCATTTACAAGAACATGAACTGGAACATCCTTTGAAGAGAATCTGGATGCAAACGACTTGATCTCGCTGATGGACGAAATATCGCATACCTGCAAGCTATACTTAATAAGCACTTTAAAACTGATATACTGAAGAAACTTTTTCAATATCAATTATCAACCATAAAGCTATAAACAGGTGAGGGCTTAATTTAAGAAAATTCCAAAGTCCATCATGGTAAAGAGGATATAAGCAAGGGATGTATGATAATTACTTCCAAATGAAGATTCGGATTGCCTGTCGAAGACTGAATTTTAGAAAGAGCAGTTTCTCCCCTCTCCATGTTACGGCACACCATATAGACAGTTGCTCCACTGGGGTAAACAACATCACATAACATGAATAAAAAGGAAAACAAAATGAATGTTCATGCACAATCCCTTTGAGCCTTCAATTGAATAAACCAAACAACCGAAAAGGTGAGAAAACAATCAACACCGTGATGCAAGACCCTCAGCAGTTGCAAAACCAATGCCAGAATTTGCTCCTGTGACCACGCAGTTCTTCCCGTCTAATCGTATTTCCATATCTTCAGGTTTGAATTTCTTGGAGTTTTCCCTGGACATCAAAGAAAATATTACAAACATCTCACAGTAATGTCAAGAGATCTTTTCCTAGTACTTAATCTTTGGTGAGAAGAGTTTTGACTTCTACTTATCAATATTAAGAAGCTAATATTAGGCAAGACGTGGAGAATATATACACTGATAAAAACACAAACTTAAACCTAAGCTCATAAAATCGAGTAAATGTGCAAGTGCCATAGATAATTACTCAGAACCCAGTTCTTATAAATTCAATTATCATGTTATAAGAGAAACCCATTTTTACATCAGCAGAAAGGGCAAAATTAAGCATATTTTTTTTACTGATATATAATAAATTTCTCCCTCTATCAGCTAAATTCCACGCAAAGACAAACTACCTAGTATACAATAGACATTTTCGTTACACAAAAAGAAACAAGTTAACTTACAAGAACCCATTTCTGGTGAAATTCAAGTAACCATAAACTCCAAATGCAGATGCCCTCCAAGTCTGTCAATACAAAGCAATGAATACAATGAATAATCCCAAAAAGGCAGCGGAAAAAACGAAAAGAAGAAGAAGATATGTTTAACAATAATTATTATGAAGAAGAAGAGATGTGATTACCTTGAGAAGGAACATGGCTAGTGCTGTAATGGGTATATGAAATTCAAAGTGCAAAGTTGCACTCTTCATGTCTTTCTTCAAGTTCTTAAAGTGAAGAGCAAGGTATATTTGCCGCGTTGACATGTAACTTGACACTTTGAAAAAGAAATATTGGATGTTTTTGTCGTCCTAGGTTTTGCCACGTTGCTAAATATATTACCATTAGTTTCTACTCTAGTTAGGAATAATAAATAAAATAATGTAACTAGGGTTGATTGAAGAAATAAAAAAATTGAAAAAATAGTAATATTTAATAATTTATGATTTAAGTTTAAAAAATTAAAATTGTTTGAATCAAATTAAATTTTACTTTTTAATTAATTTATAATTAATATTTATTATTTATAATATAAAGATAAAATATTTTATATTTTAAATAGTGAAAATAAGAGTTAATTAAAAAATAATCGTTCAAATTATATTTCTTTGTTTATTTAGGTGTCTCAAGTTTTTTTTTGTTAAAGTATGTATCTAATGTTTCATTATATTACTATTTTAAGACCGACTTGTTGATTCTTAATTTCTTTTATTTAAAAATTATAAAATCCTTATTTTTTTAACTTCTAAAGTCTCTAAATAAAAATAAAAATCTTAAACTCTTTAAATCACTTTTTTTACTTCATTTGTCGTCGTTGAATCAACCACTTCCATCCTCTCTTTCTATTATCAGAACCCCTATTGATTAACCTACTCTTCCACCGTCGTAAATTGACGAACAAATTTTTGCGAGCGAACGATAAATGAGAATATGTGCCACGAACGTAGAACGTAGAACGTAGAACGTGACGGACATAAAAAGATGTCATGAACTTTTGTAGTCAGAACAATAGACTTCATTGTTTATGTGGTAGGATGGCGTCTCACAACAGTTGATGGAGTACGAGGAGGCTTCAATGTTATCTATTTTATTTATGTGTTCAATTTAATTTTAACAACAACTCAATTTAATCCCTTGTTCAGGTAACACCCCAACCTGTACCCGACCCGGATACGAGTCCGAGATGTCACATTGACTTTTTAAAACAATATTCTTAACAAAATACATATCACTTGGACTTGTATTAAGAAAATATGATAATATATTGTTGAATTATGTTTGTTATAACCAATTTAAGAAAATATACGTTTTATGAATAGTACTATACAGTATGAACAGTACCGAATGCTAAAATTTTTCCAGATTGCTGCAAGGGTATCGGTACCTGCTACAGTGTACTGATACCCTTGCTACAGTAATTTCGTCCACTTATTAAAAACTCATAAAATTTAAATCGTTCATCACTATACATTTACCATTTACATATATACGTTTAAAACATTACAAAACTCAATCTTATGATTTTACAAAACCGATTAGAATATTTATCAGATTCAAACCTTTATTTACATGCCAACTACCATCAATGTTACAAAATACATATTATTCAATATTTTTCTGATATGATCTTTGGAAAGGAGGAACTGACCTGTCTTGCTTAACTTTTATCGTTCTTCCTCTTCTTGGTACCTACGTGTGAAACAATCACACGCTAAGTCGTTGACTTAGTGAGACATAAAAAACATATAATAGAAACCATAGAACATTTCATATAACCAAATACATACATGTACATATACCCTCATTATCAACACAAACATCTTTATCATGAACTCTATCATTATCATGTATTAACATTCTTGTATATCATATAACACATATATCATTTCACAAAGAAACACACATAACATCATATAATTCTTATAACACATTTTATATCCCCAAAAACATATGCATCATATATATTATATTTATGTTGTCTCTTTAAGTAACCCATGGTACACTTGTGAGAAGTAAAGATATGTGAGTGCATTGAGGTTGTGCACAAATGATGTCACCACAGCTCGTAAAATTCCCAATAGGGGCACTGAAATTTGTCCTGAAGGACCACTGTGTTCCGTAGGACCACTGTGTTCCGTAAGACCACTGTATTGTCCCGAAGGACCACTATGTCCCGTAGGACCACTGTAACCCTTGACTCTTAGCATGCCAACTATACCCTAGCTCTCATATTACATAACCTGGGCATTATCATTTATGTCATTTCACATATTCATATAGTCACTTATTTCACTTACACGTAGAACATTTTCATATGATTCACATTCACTTGTCACGTGGCTTATATCTTGTTCTTATGTCTTCTCATAGACATATATTCACATGTTCACATTGTAACATCCTCAATATCGGGTTAGTGACTAGATTGAAAAATTTCAGAAATTGGTGATTAAAGTAGGATAATTGAATAGTTCAATGATTTATTGGAAATATATGATGAAGGCTATTTAGTAATTATGGAATGAATTAAAGGGTAAAATGGTCAATTGACAAGTAAGATTTTTATTCTTCTTTTATAAGAAAAGGGAACCACGTGGAAAGAGAGAGATTTCTTCAAAGTTATCTTCTTCTCATTTCTTCTTCTTCACGTGGAAGCCAAGAGCAAAGGTAAGTTTGATTTAGCTGTTGATTTCTTGAATTTTTAAGTTGGATTTGAGTCTTTGGGGGTTATATAAGCTTAAGGAAAGCTTATATAAGTTTAAAATACCAAGAATATAGAATTAGAAAGGAATTTTTATTAAGAGTTTATAAATGAACTTTTATAATAAAAAGGTTTTTGAAGTTCTAAGGATGAATTTGACTTGTCAAGGGTCTAATTAAGAAGTTAGAAGAAATAGAATTGAATTTGGAACATGTTGAAAATTTAGTGTAATTCTTGAATTACATATGGAGAATAGGATTTTGATGTTAAAGAAGTGATTAATGAATAAAAATGAGTTTGAATATGAGTATGTAAGTTAAGAATAAGAAAGGGGATGATATATGAAGTATTTAAGCTGAAAAAAGTGGATTCTCGGGCATAAATTGGAATTCTGGGCTAGTGTGCATCGGTACACATTCATCATGTACCGATGCATCAAGGGTAAATTTCCAGAAATTGTTCAGAGTGTATCGATGCACAGGAAGTGCATCGATTCACCCCTTAAAAAGGGAATCATCGAATGCAATTAGTGCATCGATGCATAAGGAGTGCATCGATGCACATGTTAAGGGATGCATCGATACACTGTAGAATGCATCGATGCACTTCAAGGGAAAATATAATTATACCTTTCTTTTGGTCTAAGAAATGATATATTAGAATATATCAATTGGATATTGATATGTATCAATGTATGATTATATAGATATCAAGGACGAACAAGTTCCAGAACGATTATCAAGTTAAGATTCGATCGAAAGAGAGGAAAGCATAAAAGTGGATTGGAACTTAGTGAGGCCAAGGTAAGTGCATATTAGATAGTGTATTATATTTAATGGAAATAAGACTTGTGACAAGTCTATTTCTTATAGTAAAATACATGAATTCATTAATATGAGCATATGGTTGATATGTTACATGTGTGTTATTGATTGTTGTATGTGTTAATGACAGATGTGAATATATGTTTATATGATACATGTTAAGTGTCCATGATATATGTACACATGATAATACGATATAAGTTAAATTATATGATACATAACTATAAGATAAGTGAAGGAATGTATATATGATAGAGATTATGTATGAGATATATGAGAAGAGGTAGATGTGATTAGGTGAAAAAGAATACAAACATATATTAAGCCATGTTATATGTGATAAATGAATGATATGAAAAGTGACATGAACTACGTGAAAAGAAGCTACATGATTATATGTAAATGTGAAAGAAGTTAGGAGCTTATATAAACATGTGATATGAATGTGTATATGTGATACAAGTTATGCGACATAAGCTACGTGATATGTGACAGTGAATTACGTGTTGATATGACATAAGTACATGAACAAATGAGAAATGATATAGAGTTTTACACATACATATGGTATGTGACAGAAGAAAAGGAACATGTGATCATAAGAGAAGTGATATGAGTATAATGCCCATGTTAGGTGATATGAGAGCTAGGGGTATAGTTGGCATGCCAAGAGTCGAGGGTTTACCTATGTTCTACGGAACATATGGACATAATTATCTATGTCTTTCGAGACATATGGACAGTATACCTATGTTCTAAGGAACATATGAACAGTTTACCTAGGTTCTTCGGGACATATATACAGTTGTCGGGGTTCTTTATGACCTCTGGATAGGTCCTTCGGGACATTTATACGAGCTGTGGTGACAACATAGTGGTACAAAACCTCAATGTACTCATATACCTTAAGTTCTCAAAAGTATACATGGGCTAATACATAGACTTTAAAGAGAGTAAATAAATTAATTGATATGATACGATGTGTGTTCGGTTGTGAACTGATATATGTGTACCATGATGTGTATACAAATGTTTAGTATATGTTTATACGATAAAAAGAATTAGTGACATGTGTACATGGGATAATAAGAGATAACATTGAATACAATGTATGTGATATATATATGTGTTTTGATATGAATTATATGATATGATATACGTGTGTTAGTGATCCTTGTATATGTTGTAAGATATATGATATGAACATAATGGATCATATAAACAAGAGAATAGAAATATGAATGGATATATGTTTGGGTATGATGTGATATCAATAATTGTTCATGCATGATTACAAGTTATAGTTTACAGTATATGTTTATTGCCTCACTAAGTCATAGACTTAGCGTGTGATTGTTTCACACGTAGGTTACAGAAACGAGAAGAAGAGTAAAGAGCAATGTGGAGCAAGACATGTCAGTTCTCCTTACCGAAGGTCAGATCAGAAGAGAGGTGGATAATATGTATTTTAATATATAAAGTTCTAGTTGACATGTACTCAAAAGAATATAGTGTATAAGCTATGAATAGTTCTGTATACGTTTTGAATAAGTTATATGTTATAAAAATGTTAAATTACTCGCTATTTTATACAAGTAAATGTTTTGAAAAGTCAATGTGACACCTCGGACTCGGATCTGGGTCGGATACGGGTTGGGGGTTTTACATTTAATGGTATCAGAGACAAGGTTTAGCCGATTCTAGGCTTAAACCGAAGTTAAATGAGATTTAAAATGTGTACATGCCAACTCAAAGTCAATAATTTCTTATCTAATAAGTGTAAGGAGTATATTGTCTTGTTAATAGAATAAGATTTGTATGATATAGTTGAAATTGATTATAGAAATGGTTGAAGTGAATCGATAGTTGACAAATCTGATGGTGATAACAATTCACCTCCCTGTCCAGGCAAGATGAAGAGCGGAAACCTCAGAAAGTGTCTTATAAGATTAAAGGTTGATTTCAGAAAGTTGAAATCATATCTGAATAATGATAGAAAGTATTTCACTGTTTTGAATCGGAAAAGTGATATGAAGTAGTTTTATTATTTTGTGGATAAGATAGAATATGGTAAACAAATGTCACCATAAGAGCGTTAAAAGATCAAATGATGCAGTGAGAATTGGTAGAATAGTTCAAGAATAAGTGTATCAGTGACAAGCATATAAAATGTATAAAGTCAGAGCTTATGAGTTCGAAACGAAGGGATATCATTGTGTATAAGCAAGAGTGTTTAAATGATAAGGGTTTGCAGTTAAGACAGAAAGAGTTAGCGTTGGCTAACCAGAGTACGTGATAAAATGTACGGGAATTATAAGATTATAAGATATTGTCAGGATATGATAACCAAATATGAAATGGATCTAGATACAGTTGTATATTTGGATCATAGTAATGTGGTATAGTAAAGGAAAAGGGAAGTAAGGATTTGTATATTTGAGTAAAGCTGAGGATGGATAAGAAGAGTTTAAGAATGAGTATATCGATGATCAGATTATAAGACAAAGAAAGTCAGAATGATGAATTTGAGCAACGGAAATTACAGGATGTATGAAAATAGAGGTGAAATTGATAAGTTAAATAAGCTAATTTTGAGATAATTTCGATTGAAAAGAATGTATATGATTGGTTGACTAGGGCTTGTGCCCTAGATTGAATAGATGTTATTGACTAGTTGTCAGAGTAAAGGTGATAGAGTTATAAGATTGGAGGAAAAGATAAAGTTGAGTTAATTGATTATGATGTCAATCTGAATATAGTTGTGTATTCTGATCAGATAGATATGATGTAGAAAAGGAGATAAGTATTTGCATGGAACCTTAAGGAAGGGAAATACAAGAATAGGAAATGATAAAGAATGAAGTTCTATATAAGTAAATGGGTTATCAAACTTATGAGGATGCAATGAAGATTGGTACATAGAGATGAGTATAGGTTATAAGACAAGAGTATGTGAACATGAAAGGGAAAATTTGATTTGGGTATAAGGAATAAATAAAGGAATAATGGAATAAAGAAATGAAAGGGATGAGTTAAAGGATCATATACGATAAAAGTTATATGGAAGTGTAGATGACAATTTTGATATAGAAGTAAGAAAAGTGTGCAAGGTGATGTGAAAAGATTCTTTAAAGTGTATGTTAATTATATTTAAAGAAGATCTAATGTTGTGTTCTCGGTCAAATGATGTTGGAAAACGAGTTGGTTATTGTTATAAGATAATTAAAGATGGATTTATGAGGTTAAGTGATGAAAATGGATGTTACTGTCTACGTGATTAGTGACATTATATGAAATTTCAAAAATGGTCAAAGGAAAATGGATAATAGAAGGAGATAAAAGACAGAAATGGATTAAAGTTACTAGTTATTGTTTATATGATAAGTGACAGTAGATGAATATATAAGGGAAAAAGGTAGTCGAAGAACTAAAGGAATGAAAAATTAAGTAAAGGAGGTAACATGAGAACATTAGAAGATATGTTCTTATTAATATGTTCAGTGAAAATTTGAGGACGAATTTTCTTAAAAAGAGAGGAGATTTGTAACATCCTCAATATCAGGTTAGTGACTAGATTGAAAATTTTCAAAAATTGGTAATTAAAGTAGGATAATTTAATAGTTCAATGATTTATTGGAAATATATGATGAAGGTTATTTAATAATTATGTAATGAATTAAAGGGTAAAATGGTCAATTGACAAGTAAGATTTTTATTATTCCTTTATAAGAAAAGGGAACCACGTGGAAAGGGAGAGATTTCTCCAGAGTTCTCTTCTTCTCATTTCTTCTTCTTCACGTGGAAGCCAAGAGCAAAGGTAAGTTTGATTTAGCTGTTGATTTCTTGAATTTTTAAGTTGGATTTGAGTCTTTGGGGGTTATATAAGCTTAAGTAAAGCTTATATAAGTTTAAAACACCAATAAGAGAGAATTAGAAAGGAATTTTTATTAAGAGTTTATAAATGAACTTTTATAATAAAAAGGTTTTTGAAGTTCTAAGGATGAATTTGACTTGTCAAGGGTCTAATTAAGAAGTTAGAAGAAATAGAATTGAATTTGGAACATGTTGAAAATTTAGTGTAATTCTTGAATTACATATGGAGAATAAGATTTTGATGTTAAAGAAGTGATTAATGAATAAAAACGAGTTTGAATATGAGTATGTAAGTTAAGAATAAGAAAGAGAATGATATATGAAGTATTTAAGCTGAAAAAAGTGGATTCTCGGGCATAAATTAGAATTCTGGGCTAGTGTGCATCGGTACACATTCATCATGTACCGATACATCAAGGGTAAATTTCCAGAAATTGTTTAGAGTGTATCGATGCACATGAAGTGCATCGATTCACCCCTTAAAAAGGGAATCATCGAATGCAATTAGTGCATCAATGCATAAGGAGTGCATCGATGCACATGTTAAGGGATGCATCGATACACTGTAGAATGTATCGATGCACTTCAAGGGAAAATATAATTATACCTTTCTTTTGGTCTAAGAAATGATAGATTAGAATATATCAATTGGATACTGATATGTATCAATGTATGATTATATAGATATCGAGCACGAACAAGTTCCAGAACGATTATCAAGTTAAGATTCGATCGAAAGAGAGGAAAACATAAAAGTGGATTGGAACTTAGTGAGGCCAAGGTGAGTGCAATTTAGATAGTGTATTATATTTAATGGAAATAAGACTTGTGACAAGTCTATTTCTTATAGTAAAATACATGAATTCATTAATATGAGCATATGGTTGATATGTTACATGTGTGTTATTGATTGTTGTATGTGTTAATGACAGGTGTGAATACATGTTTATATGATACATGTTAAGTTTGCATGATATATGTACACATGATAATACGATATAAGTTAAATTATGTAATATGATACATAACTATAAGATAAGTGAAGGAATGTATATATAATAGAGATTATGTATGAGATATATGAGAAGAGGTAGATGTGATTAGGTGAAAAAGAATACAAACATATATTAAGCCATGTTATATGTGATAAATGATATGAAAAGTGACATGAACTACGTGAAAAGAAGCTACATGATTATATGTAAATGTGAAAGAAGTTAGGAGCTTATATGAACATGTGATATGAATGTGTATATGTGATACAAGTTATGCGACATAAGTTATGATATGTGACAGTGAATTACGTGTTGATATGATATAAGTACATGAACAAATGAGAAATGATATAGAGTTTTACACATTCATATGGTATGTGACATAAGAAAAGGAACATGCTATCATAAGAGAAGTGATATGATTATAATGCCCATGTTAAGTGAAATGAGAGCTAGGGGTATAGTTGGCATGCCAAGAGTCGAGGGTTTACCTATGTTCTACGGAACATATAGACAGAATTACCTACGTCTTTCGAGACATATGGACATTATACCTATGTTCTAAGGAATATATGGACAGTTTACCTAGGTTCTTCAGGACTTATGGACAGTTGTCGGGGTTCTTTATGACCTCTGGATAGGTCCTTCGGGCCATTTATATGAGATGTGGTGACAACATAGTGGTGCACAACATCAATGTACTCACATACCTTAAGTTCTCAAAAGTATAAATGGGCTAATACATAGACTTTAAAGAGAGTAAAAAAATCAATTGATATGATACGATGTGTGTTCGGTTGTGAACTGATATATGTGTACCATGTTGTGTATACAAATGTTTAGTATATGTTTATACGATAAAAAGAATTAGTGACATGTGTACATGGGATAATAAGAGATAACATTGAATACAATGTATGTGATATATATATATATCTATTTTGATATGAATTATATGATATGATATATGTGTGTTAGTGATCATTGTATATGTTATAAGATATATGATATGAACATAATGGATCATATAAATAAGAGAATAGAAATATGAATGGATATATGTTTGGGTATGATGTGATATCAATAATTGTTCATGCATGATTACAAGTTATAGTTTACAATATATGATTATTGCCTCACTAAGTCATAGACTTAGCGTGTGATTGTTTCACACGTAGGTTACAGAAACAAGAAGAAGAGTAAAGAGCAATGTGGAGCAAGACAGGTCAGTTCTCCTTCCTGAAGGTCAGATCAGAAGAGAGGTGGATAATATGTATTTTAATATATAATGTTCTAATTGACATGTACTCAAAAGAATATAGTGTATAAGCTCTGAATAGTTCTGTAAACGTTTTGAATAAGTTATATGTTATAAAAATGTTAAATTACTCGCTATTTTATACATGTAAATATTTTGAAAAGTCAATGTGACACCTCAGACTTGGATCCGGGTCAGATACGGGTTGGGGGTGTTACATTTAATGGTATCAAAGCCAAGATTTAGCTGATTCTAGGCTTAAACTAAAGTTAAATGAGATTTAAAATGTGTACATGCCAACTTAAAGTCAATAATTTCTGATCTGATAAGTGTAAGGAGTATATTGTCTTGTTAATAGAATAAGATTTGTATGATATAATAGAAATTATTATAGAAATGGTTGAAGTGAATTGATAGCTGACAAATCTGATGGTGATAGCAATTCACCTCCCTGGCCAGGCAAGATGAAGAGCGAAAACCTCAGAAAGTGTCTTATAAGATTAAAGGTTCATTTCAGAAAGTTGAAATCATATCTGAATAATGATAGAAAGTTTTTCACTGTTTTGAATCAGAAAAGTGATATGAAGTAGTTTTATTATTTCGTGGATAAGATAGAATATGGTGAACAAGTGTCACCATAAGAGTGTTAAAAGATCAAATGATGCAATGAGAATTGGTTGAAGAGTTCAAGAATATGTGTATCAGTGACAAACGTATAAAATATATAAAGTCAGATCTTATGAGTTTGAAACGAAGGGATAACATTGTGTATAAGCAAGAGTGTTTATATCATAAGGGTTTGTAGTTAAGACGGAAAGAGTTAGCGTTGGCTAACTAGAGTAAGTGATAAAATGTACTGGAATAATAAGATTATAAGATATTGTCAGGATATGATAACCAAATATGAAATGGATCTACATACAGTTGTATATTTGGATCATAGTAATGTGGTTTAGTAAAGGAAAAGGGAAGTAAGGATTTTTATATTTGAGTAAAGTTGAGGATGGAAAAGAAGAGTTTAAGAATGAGTATATCGATGATCAGATTATAAGACAAAGTAAGTCAGAATATTGAGTTTGAGCATCGGAAAATTACAGGATGTATGAGAATAGAGGTGAAATTGATAAGTTAAATAAGCTAATTTTGAGATAATTTCGATTGGAAAGAATGTATATGATTGACTTACTAGGGCTTGTGCCCTAGATTGAACAGATGTTATTGACTAGTTGTCAGAGTAAAAGTGATAAAGTTATAGGATTGGAGGAAAAGATAAAGTTGAGTTAATTGATTATGATGTCAATCTGAATATAGTTGTGTATTATGATTAGATAGATATGATGTAGAAAAGGAGATAAGTATTTGCATGGAACCTTAAGGAAGGGAAATACAAGAATAGGAAATGATAAAGAATGAAGTTCTATATAAGTAAATGGGTTATCAAAGTTATGAGGATGCAATGAAGATTGGTACATAGAGATGAGTATAGGTTATAAGACAAGAGTATGTGAACATGAAAGGAAAGATATGATTTGGGTATAAGGAATAAATAAAGGAATAATGGAATAAAGAAATGAAAGGGATGAGCTAAAGGATCATATATGATAAAGGTTATATAGAAGTGTAGATGACAATTTTGATATAGAAGTAAGAAAAGTGTGCAAGGTGATGTGAAAAGATTCTTTAAAGTGTATGTTACTTATATTTAAAGAAGATCTAATGTTGTGTTCTCGGTCAAATGATGTTGAAAAATGAGTTGCTTATTGTTATAAGATAATTAAAGATGGATTTATGAGGTTAAGTGATGAAAATGGATGTTACTGTCTACGTGATTAGTGACATTATATGAAATTTCAAAAATGGTCAAAGGAAAATGCATAATGGAAGGAGAGAAAAGACATAAATGGATTAAAGTTACTAGTTACTATTTATATGATAAGTGACAGTATATGAATATATAAGGAAAAAAGGTAGTTGAAGAACTAAAGGAATGAAATATTAAGTAAAGGAGGTAACATGAGAACATTAGAAGATATGTTCTTATTAATATGTTCAGTGAAAATTCGAGGACGATTTTCTTAAAAGGATGGGAGATTTGTAACATCCCCAATATCAGGTTAGTGACTAGATTGAAAAATTTCAGAAATTGGTGATTAAAGTAGGATAATTGAATAGTTCAATGATTTATTGGAAATATATGATGAAGGATATTTAGTAATTATGGAATGAATTAAAGGGTAAAATGGTCAATTGACAAGTAAGATTTTTATTCTTCCTTTATAAGAAAAGGGAACCACGTGGAAAGGGAGAGATTTCTCTAGAGTTCTTTTCTTCTCATTTCTTCTTCTTCACGTGGAAGCCAAGAGCAAAGGTAAGTTTGATTTAGCTGTTGATTTCTTGAATTTTTAAGTTGTATTTTAGTCTTTGGGGGTTATATAAGCTTAAGGAAAGCTTATATAAGTTTAAAACACCAAGAAGAGAGAATTAGAAAGGAATTTTTATTAAGAGTTTATAAATGAACTTTTATAATAAAAAGGGTTTTGAGGTTCTAAGGATGAATTTGACTTGTCAAGGGTCTAATTAAGAAGTTAGAAGAAATTGAATTGAATTTGAAACATGTTGAAAATTTAGTGTAATTCTTGAATTACATATGAAGAATAGGATTTTGATGTTAAAGAGGTGATTAATGAATAGAAATGAGTTTGAATATGAGTATGTAAGTTATGAATAAGAAAGGGGATGATATATGAAGTATTTAAGCTAAAAAGTGTTGATTCTCGGGCATAAATTGGAATTATGGGTTAGTGTGCATCGGTACACATTCATCATGTACCGATGCATCAAGGGTAAATTTCCAGAAATTGTTCAGTGTGTATCGATGCACCCCTTAAGAAAGGAATCATTGAATGCAATTAGTGCATCGATGTATAAGGAGTGCATCAATGCACATGTTAAGGGATGCATCGATACACTGTAGAATGCATCGATGCACTTCAAGGAAAAATAGAATTATACCTTTCTTTTGGTCTAAGAAATGATAGATTAGAATATATCAATTGGATACTGATATGTATCAATGTATGATTATATAGATATCAAGAAATAACACGTTCCAGAATGATTATCAAGTTAAGATTTGATCAAAAGAGAGGAAAGCATAAAAGTGGATTGGAACTTAGTGAGGCCAAGGTGAGTGCATATTAGATAGTGTATTATATTTAATGGAAATAAGACTTGTGACAAGTCTACATGAATTCATTAATATGAGCATATGGTTTATATGTTACATGTGTGTTATTGATTGTTCTATGTGTTAATGATAGGTGTGAATACATGTTTATATGATACATGTTAAGTGTCCATGATATATGTACACATGATAATACGATATAAGTTAAATTATATGATACATAACTATAAGATAAGTGAAGGAATGTATATATGATATATATTATGTATGAGATATATGAGAAGAGGTAGATGTGATTAGGTGAAAAAGAATACAAACATATATTAAGCCATGTTATATGTGATAAATGAATGATATGAAAAGTGACATGAACTACGTGAAAAGAAGCTACATGATTATATGTAAATGTGAAAGAAGTTAGGAGCTTATATAAACATGTGATATGAATGTGTATATGTGATACAAGTTATGCGACATAAGCTACGTGATATGTGACAGTGAATTACGTGTTGATATGACATAAATACATGAACAAATGAGAAATGATATAGAGTTGTACACATACATATGGTATGTGACAGAAGAAAAGGAACATGTGATCATAAGAGAAGTGATATGAGTATAATGCCCATGTTTGGTGATATTAGAGCTAGGGGTATAGTTGGCATGCTAAGAGTCAAGGGTTTACCTATATTCTACGGAACATATGGACAGAATTACCTATGTCTTTCGAGATATATGGAAAGTATACGTATGTTCTAAGGAACATATGGACAGTTTACCTAGGTTCTTCGGGACCTATGGACAATTACCGGGGTTCTTTATGACCTCTGGATTGGTCCTTCGGGAAATTTATACGAGCTGTGGTGACAGTATAGTGGTGCATAACCTCAATGTACTCACATACCTTAAGTTCTCAAAAGTATACATGGGCTAATACATAGACTTTAAAGAGAGTAAATAAATCAATTGATATGATACGATGTGTGTTCGGTTGTGAACTGATATATATGTACCATGATGTGTATACAAATGTTTAGTATATGTTAATACGATAAAAAGAATTAGTGACATGTGTACATGGGATAATAAGAGATAACATTGAATACAATGTATGTGATATATATATGTGTTTTGATATGGATTATATGATATGATATATGTGTGTTAGTGATCATTGTATATGTTATAAGATATATGACATGAATATAATGGATCATATAAACAAGAGAATAAAAATATGAATGGATATATGTTTGGGTATGATGTGATATCAATAATTGTTCATGCATGATTACAAGTTATAGTTTATAGTATATGTTTATTGCCTCACTAAGTCATAGACTTAGCGTGTGATTGTTTCACACATAGGTTACATAAACGGGAAGAAGAGTAAAGAGCAATGTGGAGCAAGACATGTTAGTTCTCCATACCGAATGTCAGATCAGAAGAGAGGTGGATAATATGTATTTTAATATATAAAGTTCTAGTTGGCATGTACTCAAAAGAATATAGTGTATAAGCTCTAAATAGTTCTGTAAACGTTTTGAATATGTTATATGTTATAAAATGTTAAATTACTCACTATTTTATACAAGTAAATGTTTTGAAAAATCAATGTGACACCTCGGACTCGGATACGGGTTGGGGGTGTTACACACATAGTCACATAACTTATATTCTTTCTCACTTAGTCACATAGGTCCATGTCATATAACATATATCACAAGTGCATACAATCACTTAGTACATGTAATTACGTAGATCGTATAATATAACTTATATAATTTCTCATATGTTCTTGTAAGCACGTATGTCATAGCTTGTTCACATGGGTTCATATATACATCACATAATACATAGAATACATATAAACTTATACATGTATTAGTATACATACTTTTATATAGTTCGTATATCAATACTTACAATTTATCTCACATTATTTATATTATAGTTTCATATATTTACTTAATTCAGTTTCACATAGCTTGTTATATATATATATATATATATATATTCTCATAACTTATCATCACATAGCTTATCTTACATGTTCGTATAATCACTTCTGTCAATGTTTCCTAATTTATACACTATTCTCATATTATCCTCTAGGTCAATACTATTTAGCTTATCTTACTTTTTCATTTAATCTCATAAGTTGGTTATATTAGTTCCTATATATATCTAACTCATGTAATTTATATCTTATTATCATATCTTCATTTAAACTTATCTTTACTTGTTCATAATCACATATATCACATTAATCATATACTATTTCCATGTATTCTCTTATATTGGGTTCACGTATCTTATATTATATATTCCTATAATCAAACTTATGTCAATACCACCTAGTTTGTATTATAATTTCATATATTCATGTAGTTCAGTATCACATAGCACATATACATGTAATCATGTAGATCATGTAACATATAATAACATATACCCATTTTCATGTACTCATGGACACAGAAGAATCACATTTTCATATCTCCTTTATCACTTCTCACATAAACACATTATTCACTTCACATGTACACATATGATCACTTTATCTTTTCTTATAACATTTATCACTATCCTTTGATGATACCATTCATCATACATATTATCATATTAAGGCATGGATGAATTATGCATAAAATCACTATAACCAATATATATTTATATATGCATATACATGAATATGAAATCATGAATTCAACGATAAGAGATAGACTTATCACAAGTCTTGTCTCCATAAAACTTTATCTAAAATATGCACTCACCTTTGCCTTGCTTGATTTGAATCAATTCTAGAACTTATCTCTTTATTAATCGTTTCTAATCCCTCGATCATTCTGGAACAAAGTTACGTTCACTATCTACATAATTATACATTTATACATATTAGTATCCAATTGTATACTCTAATCTTCCAATTCTTAAACTAAAGAAAGACCAATTTCATTTCTTGTTTAAAGTAAGTATCGGTACTCTTTATAGGTATCGGTACACCCCTAACTGAGGTATCTATATCCTATCTAGGGTATAGATACCCTAATGACATTCTGGAATTTTCATGTTAAGGGGGTATCGATACCCCCTATAGGGTATTGATACCCTACTAACATTCTGTAATTTTTCGTTAAGAAGGGGTTATCGATACACCTTCATAGGGTACCGATAACCCTCTGCCTAGACATTACATTTTGAGCACGAAAATCACCTCATTTCTGTCCAAACACTTCCTATTTCATCCCCTTACATAAACTTAACTCATCTACTCATACTTGAACTCATTAATACTCATTCAATACATCTTTAACTTCAAAATCCACTTCTCTACCTAGAATCCAAGAATCATACCCAATTTTCAACATGTTTCTAAATTCAATTCTAACACTTCATACTCCTTAATTAGGTTGATGACAAGTCAAATTTAACTTCAAATTCAACTTATCAACTCTTTTCCATAAATTCATTTAAAAACCCATTTTCTTTAATCTCTTATAACTTCTTCATCTTTTGATTATAAGACAACTTAAGCTTTCCTTAAGCTTAGTTATCACCTAAGGATCATAACCCAACCTTTAATTCAACAAATAACCAACAAACTAAGAGACTCACCTTTTCTTCAAGCCCTCACGTTTGGAGAAGGAAGAGGAGAAGAGAACTCTGGAAACCTCATTTGGTCTCCCTTTCCTTCCCACGTGGATTCATATATATCCACTATATCAATTATTTTCCTTGTAAATGACTATTTTACCCTTTAATTCCCTTAATAATTACGATCAAACCTTTATCAAACATTCCCTATTAATCATTGAACTATTCAATTATTCTATTTTAAATCACTAAATTCTGAAACTTTACAATTTAGTCACTAACCCATAGTTTGGGATATTACAGTTCATGTTATGCATTAACTCTTTTGTTTTTCTTACGATGAACGTAGTATAATAGAGAATGTAAAACGATCTTAAAAAATAAAATAAAAAAGAATACAAAGATTCAATGTGAAAAACTCTTTCGAGAAAAACAACGGGTATAATAAGAGAATATTACTAATATGAAGAGAGAAGAATACAAGAGGAATTTGGAGAAATAAAACATAATGTCTAGTCATCACCGTTAGTATATATTTATAGAGATATATGTTTTTTTGAACAATTCCTATCTAAGGGAAGTTGAATTTTGTTCCTAATGGGTATTGAACCCATAACTTAGGGGAGCGAGAAGGTGTCAACTGAACTTTTTAACCACATGCTCTAGAGATTGTTGATATAAGGATAAATACTTGATTACAAAGAAAAACTTATAAAGTATAAATCTAAGTAGTTTTTTTACATAAAAGAAAATAAGTTTCCTAATTCGAATCAAATTAGGTTTCTTACTCTCCTCGTTTATTTATTAACTAATTTATAACACTTTGAATTCGAGTTAAACTCTAACAAATCTCCATCTTGACACGAATTCTGAAAGTGTAAATGATTTGAGTTAAATTACTCAAATTCGATGAGACACTCAAACTCAATAAAAAACAATTATTCACTTTAACGAACAAGTTATCCCTCTTAAGAACATATTTTCACTTCTTTCACGAAACCCCTTAAAGGGGTATTCTTCAACAATGAACATCGATCGAATTCAAGCATTGCCTAAGTTTGAATTTAGTCATCACATCAGTATGACATTCATAAATACCAACTTTGCTCACAAATGTATCACCATGAGAAATACATTGTACAAAACGATCCTGATCAGTAATCATAATTGTATCCCTTTTTATTATTTATCCTTACGGTTAATTAGACTCTCTTCTGGTTTCAAATTTGTTATGATTGTGAAATTGAACTATTTTATTCTTCCCATAACCTTTATGCCCATGTTTGTATTTTTCAATAAGAAATCTTTTTTTCTTGATTTAGTAAAGACATTTTTACCAGTAACAACGTAATTTGATAGGGAGGAAGAAACATCAATTGCATTATTTAAAACGATTAAACCCTGTAGAACATAACATTGGCAGGCTTTCTCTGCCCTTTCATTACAACAAGAAAAACCTTACAAATTTTTATAGCTCCACCTTCATTGGAGCATTTGTACCTTTTGAATCTAGGGTACCTAGTGAAATCATATTTCTTATAAAATCTAGAACATGCCTTACATTACCAAGTGCTTGAAAAATCCCATCGAACACCTTAATCTTGATTGTGTCAATACCTACGACATTACAAGAGGCATTATTTTCCAAAAAATTATTGCATGTAGACACGTCTTTATACATCACAAACCTTATCAATTTAGACTCATATGAAAATTGCTACCAGAGTCAAGTATCCACTCATCACTTGTTATAAAGTTGTCACCAGTCACAACTAGGAGTTCTCCTTTATCACACTCCTCCACTACCCCGACTTCACTAGATTTTCCACACTTCTATTATGTAGCTTCTCTTTTGATTTTATTTTGTAACTTGTAATACTCTAATTTAATGTGGCATTTCTTATTGTAAAACTTACAAGTTTTTACTATGTTTGAGGTGTAAAACCCTTAACCTAGGCTGAGCGACGAACCTGAAAAAAATGAAACATTGTAACATCAAAGTGATCCTACAAGTCACAAATCAGAAAATAAGACTTACTTAAAATTTCAAAACAATAATACAATGTACGAAAGTATAAACATTTGCAAAATGCGGAGCTCCTTTATTTGAAAATCAAAATACATAAATAAATAATTTGACACATAATCGAATAAAATCATAACATCTATATGTCCATTCAAGTCCTCATCATTGTACTCTGTTACTCCCACTGAGACTCCTTCGATGATACAATTTTTTCATCATGATCTACGAAACCTGAACCTGTAGATATAATAACTAAAAGGATGAGCTATTAAGCTCTTTGAGTACACATCGGTTTTACTGAATTCCATGAGTCTCATAAGAAGCATGCTAGTTAGTTATGAACTTATAGCCATTAATCTTACTCTCTAGTTATCTTAATATCTTATTCATATTTACACAATTCCTACTAAAAGTCTTCATAGATTCATTATCCACAAGTGATATAGTTCTTCTCAGTCTAAAAGGTCACATTTATTCGTAATCATAAGTACTATCCTAAAGTATGATAAGTAGATCATGCTCTCATTATAGTACATGAATCGCATGCTTGAGGTCAAAACTGCATATATAAATTATGTCATGCATACATATATAAAATTACAATCACAAGAGTACCCAAAGTATTATAGAAGAGTTAGCTTAGGATACACAAGTTGCTAGAATGACACGAATGCTCACAATGCATCGGGGTGCTACACAATGTACCGAAATGCTACGGAATGCACCAAAATGCTGAAATGCAACTGTTAGATTCTATGACATGACAACTATACCCTAACGATTTAAAAAATTACTTGGGCAATTAATATCACTATATGTCAATGCACATAATACACAATATCATACAATGGTATGGATAAACTTACCTTATCCAAAGTAGGGATCGCATATGCGGGATGGCTTACCATAAGCCTCACAAATCATCAAGCATCATATTACGAATTACAAAGTTCTTTAATGCATTATAATACGTACTTAGACTTCATGAAGTCTTAAAAATTCGTTTACTACCTATAAGGGCATTTTCACAATTTTCTCTACTCGGGTACTTTAGTCTTTTATCACTCAATTAGACTTTCTAATCATTTTTAATCATATATGGGTATTATTAGTTATTTCACATTTATCGACTCATTAAACCACTTTGTTCTTATCATTTTAGTACACAAGGCATTTTGGTCATTTTTGCCTGTAACGAGTTTTTTTTGTCATTGTTTAGTCACACATGTAAGTTCAACATTCTATTTTTTACAAGTTTCATTTTCTTATCACACCATTATTACTTAATGTTTCAGCCCTCAAGGTATTTGGTAATCTTATACAATTAACCAATTTACCACTTCGGGGTAGTTTGGTCATTTGACCTAAAAGGACATTTCAATCATTTTCTTACACATATGGGTATTTGTGTCTTCTCACACTTAAGACAACTTAATATTTTCCCTTGTTACAATTCATTTCGTTCACTTAAGCCTATAAGGACAATTTGAAAATTTGAATCTCTAAGGGTATTTTGGTAATTTAAAACACACAAGTGTATCAAACTCATTAAAACTTATAAAAGAGTACTTAATTATTTATCAGTATCTTTACACCCTTTTTTTACACTCTTAAGTCTTCCTTAACACATATTCTAGTGTTTTATACATATTCGATAACATTTACGATCATACTATGGGTCCATGGCCTCCTAGGTAACATTTCTGGTCTAATTGATCATTTCTAAACATGAGTTCGAAACCAATAGAAGGGGTTTCGAAACCAATGTGCAAAAATCTCAACTACTACTTTCTGAAAAAAAGGGTTTCGAAACCAATCAAAGGTATTTCGAAGCCTCTATTGTAGATTACCTTGTTTTGGCTTCCTAGTGCACTGCAATCACCTCTAAGCACCTTCTATTGCTATCAATACGATAAAAAACATTTGGGAAACTTTTCACACATTCTAAGGCTTTCATTAAACTTCTTAATCATCCTTTCAACATCATTCACTCATACAAAATCTCTAACAAACATGAACAAATATAACCACATATTAACTTATTTGATCACTTACCTTAGCCATTTAATTCAACCTTCATGCTTATAATTGAAGTAAATAAGTTTAGTGTACTCACATCAAGAACGCATCTAATACCTTCGTTAAAGATCCCACATATCTCCTTTAGAAGAATCACTTTTCTGCTCTTCCCTTTGATCTTTCACCAAACTCTTAACACAAAATCAACTCAATGCCACTAAATATATTCCATCATTCTTAAAATGAAAAGATATGACATGATAAAGGATAAGCATGGAGACTCTTACACTTTTTTTTCTAGTTACCAAATAATTATCTCTTCCCTGAATTGAGTTCTTCATTTGCCTATTGAGAATACAACCTTGAAGATGAAGAATATCACTCATCACTCTTCATCCCATCAAAATCTCTAAAACCCATAAACTCTCTCCCTAGTACTTCTATGGAGGAACTTAGGATTTAGCATAAACCCACCAAAATCTTTCCTTTTTCATTCCCTTTTATAGTAAATGATGAGATAAACATTTTCTCATTTCACAAACTATCTCTAAAACCCATTAGAAACAGAGAAAATGGAAGAAGACTTCCTTCTCTTGCCTCTCATGTTGGGGGCTTAAGGAAGATGATAACTCATTTTTTTGTTATTTGGTTGGGGGAATTGGGGATTTAATTTTCGATAGGGACATTATGGTTAGGTTGGTTCCTAGGGCTTGTAATTGGGAGGCTGACAAGCTAGCTGAGGACGAGATAGGTTGAATGTCCTTAATGTTATAATGGTTGTGTGATCTTTTATTTCGGGTTTTCTGTATTCTATAGTGTTATGTAATTTTCAGTTATTAATCTACTGAGGTACCCTTATCCTCCTTCCGCTAGCCGTCTTTTCTCAAGAGGCAACTATGAGGGAGTTTTTTAATGAGACCTCCTATTTCTATACAAAAAAATGATAACTCGTTCATCTTTTCCTTGATCTCTTTATATATATATATATATTAACTGGTTCTAAAATCACTATTTATTAGTCCGAGCTGATTGAATGTAGAATGATAGGCTACTCCGAATTACCTGAGGGACAATAAACTTTCCGGGAAGCAGACAGACAGCAGGCAGTGTACAATAAATGAGCAGTGGAATTGATGTTAAAGGGTACACAACAGAGGCTATATAAGAAAAGTGCTCAAAGGGTTTCAGTCCACAGCCATAGCCATACCATATTGAGCAATGCCTGCCCAAGAAAATTTTAACAGATCCTAGAGCCCAACGAGGAACCTGGTGCAGAAGATCTGAAAGGTTAATGGGAGCCGAACCCTTAAATGCAGGCCTTTTAGGAATACAGTACACTGATCGCCAGCCATGGTAGTGCATCTTGAACCCTGTTAAGATATCCTCTGTAACAGAGCAATATATCCACCCAACCTGGATGATGATAGGCATTGATGAGCATCACTACAGAAATGCAATAATTCAAAGCGGGGAAAAAGAACTTCGAAAGACAAATTAACTTATTGAGTTCGAAACAGTTTGTGCATACTTCTTTTCCCCATTCTGATTTATCTTCATAACCACAGTTGATGACATGGATGGCTTCTTTCAAGAGTGATGCAGTTGTTGCTCCTTTCGGAACTCCTCCGTCCTCCATAAGCGTTGAATCAATTAAAACTGATTGTTGACCAAATTTCTTCTCAAACTTGATTTGTGGCATAAGAGATGACTTCTCATTGTCTATACCTACAATACGAAATGATGGCAATATAAGTGATAGTGGTCTAACATAATCTATTTTAGCAAGAAAGCACGTATTTGAAAAAATATAGGGAATAGATTCTTGGTCACAAAAAAATATCTCGAAACATCAATTTAACTTAGATGGGACAAAAAGTCTGCAGGGGATGGTCCAAGATAATTTATAGTTTCGACTTAACAGAAACATTACCCACCAAGAGAAAAATCCATTTTACAGATGCAATACTGGAAACCAATCAAAAAACAATCCTTACATTCAATTCCTTCCTCAATATTCTCCAGAGCATATATCTTCTTTGTAATCTCTTTGTTGTTTTTCATCTTATCATTGGACTTCAATTTCCTATTCTTCTTTTTAGATCGGCAACAGCAGCAGCAGCACCATTTTGGCAAACAATTGCATGTTCTTCTTGCAGGCTTCTTCTTGACAGGGGCATCATACCCATAGAGTGCCTGCCTCCTGAAGACGCATCCAGTCCCGACATAAATAGGACCTTGAATCCCATCCAGTCCTTTCATGTTGATCCGTTTTCACAAAAAAAAATCTTTTCCTTCTAGGAAGAAACGTGTGGTTTGTAAGTGCAACATTAAATTTTACCATAACCTATACTTACATCAAAAAATACAACATTGCGATTTGAGTATCTATCATGTCGATCAATGCCATCGAACCTTTGGGGAAATTGGACATAGCAGATCTTCTTTCCTGAAATAGGGTCCATCATGAAGCACATAGCTTCATGAAGAGCCTTGCTGTTGTTTATATAGTGATCACAATCAACATTCAGTAGGAAATGAGCATTGGAGATGATAACAGAAACTCGCACCAACAACTGCGTTACAGGTTTGTGTTGTCTATTTATTATTCTTCTACTCATAACCTTATATGACTCGACTCGAATCTGACCATCATCGTCCATTGCAGGAGGGTCCGTTGAAGAAACTACTAAGTCACCCAAGTGTTTCTTCAGGAGACTTACATGAAAAACTGGATGCAATCTGGAAGAATCTAGTAATTCCAATTTATACGCGACCTCACCAATTTTCTCAATAATTTTGTAAGGATCGTAATATTTTGCTGCTAACTTTAAATTTTTTCGCAAGGCCAGTGAAGTTTGGCGATATGGTTGCAACTTGAGGTAAACAATATCTCCCACTGCAAATACCTTTTCTGTCATCTTCTTGTCTGTTTGCTGTTTCATTTTGTTGCTTGCCTGCTCTAACTATAGCTTCACTAACTGTCTAATTTCTTCCCTGCCACGCATTAAGTCACTAACAGACTGCACTTTAGTTTCTGTCTGCCAAACTATAGTAGGAGGTTTATAACCATACAATGCCTGAAATGGTGTAAGCTTTAGGACAGTGTGATAGGTAGTGTTATACCACCACTCTGCATGTGGCAACCATTTAGCCCATTGCTTTGGTTGAAAAAAACATAGGCCCCTTAAATATTGTTCCAAGCACTGATTCACCCTTTTTGTCTGACCATCAGTCTCTGGATGGTAAGCAGTACTAAATACGGTTTTAGTGCCTAATTGCTTCATTAGTTCTCTCTAGAAGAGACTAGTGAATGTCTTGTCTCTGTCAGAAATGGCCATTTTAGGCTGGCCATGAAGTTTATAGACAGTATCCAAATATAATTTGGCTACATCAGCAGCAAAATAAGGATATGACAATGCTAGAAAGTGGTTGTATTTAGTAAACTTATCAACTACCACCAAAATGCAGTTTTTCTTCAAAGATGTAGGTAAACCCTCTATAAAGTCCATAGTAATTACTTCCCAAGCCTGTTGAGGAATAGGTAGTGGTTGTAGGAGTCCTGGCTTAACAACATGCTCCACTTTAGTCTGTTGACAAACTGTATAGGACCTGATATAAGTGGCCACCATAACCTTCAACTTAGGCCAATAAAAATAAGCCTTAATCCTCTGATAAGTAGCCTGTGTTCCTGAATGACCTCCATGAGGTGAATCATGTAGGGTTTGAAGGATCTGTATTCGTAGAGTTCCAGTAGCCCCAATATAAACCCTATCATGAAATCTAAGGATACCCTTAGAATACTTCCACCTAGGATCAGTAGTGGGATTGACTGTTAAGATAGATATCTAGTCAATTGCCATTTTATCCACTTTATAGCTGTCTTCCACTTCCTGCACCCAACTGTGAATAATTAAGATAGTACCCATAGCCATATACTGACCTTGATCTTCCCACTGTCTAGAGAGGGCATCAGCAACTACATTAGATTTACCCTTCCTATATTGAATAGTGTAGTCCAACCCCAATAGTTTAGTCAATCCCTTCTTTTGAATAACAATAGTTAATTTCTGCTCCAATAAGTATTTGAGAGGTTCATGGTCAGTTTTGATGATAAAATGACAGCTCTCTAGATAATGCCTCCATTTAGAAACTGCTAAGAGAATAGCAAGGTACTCTCTTTCATATATAGAGAGTGCAATATGTCTAAGACTAAGAGCCTTACTATGGTAGGCAATAAGTCTACCATCTTGAGATAATACAACCCCAATTCCTCCTGAATTTGCATTTGTTTCCAAGTAAAATATTTTACCAAAGTCTGGTAATGCTAAAACAGGGGCAATACACATAGCATGCTTCAGATTTTCAAAAGAAGTTAAAGCCTCAGTAGTCCACTTAAAACTGTCTTTTTTAAGCATCTGAGTCAAAGGTTTACTAATGGTACCATAATCTTTTATAAACCTTCTGTAATAACCTATCAATCCCAAAAATCCCCTTAAAGATTTTGGCATAGGCCAATTCTTCATAGCTGCCACTTTAGTAGGATCAGTAGATACCCCAGAAGCTGAAATAATATGGCCCAAGTAATCTACTTGAGTCTGTCCAAAGAAACATTTGGACATCTTGGCAAATAATTGATTAGTTTTCAAAACTTCCAAGACTAATTGTAAATGAATGATATGATCGGCCGTAGAGGTACTATAGACTAAGATGTCATCAAAGAATACCAAGAAAAATTTTCTTAGAAATGAACTAAACAATTCATTCATTTGAGCTTGAAATGTAGCAGGGGCATTAGTAAGCCCAAAGGGCATTACCTTGAACTCATAATGGCCCTGATGAGTTTTGAATGATGTCTTGTATATATCCTCAGGCTTAATTCTGATCTGCCAATAACCAGACCTTAAGTCAATTTTAGAAAAATAGACTCCTCCATGTAATTCATCCAACAGATCTTCCACAACAGGAATAGGAAATTTATCCTTCACTGTCATACTGTTTAGCTTCTTGTAATCTACACAAAACCTCCAAGTATCATCATTCTTTTTGATTAAAAGGCATGGTGAAGCAAAAGAACTTTTGCTTGGTTGAACAATAGAAGAGGAGAGCATATTAGTAATATGCTTTTCTACTTCAGCTTTCTGATTATAGGGAAATCTGTAGGGTCTTAAATTGATAGGGGTAGCTTCTGGTTTAAGAGGAATAGCATGGTCATGGTTCCTTGTAGGTGGTAGACCTGTAGGCTCAACAAAAACATAATGATATTGTTCCAAGAGAGGCTGAATAGCTGTAGGAATATTCTTGGAATCTTTAGACATAGTGAATAATACTACATGTCCCAAAATAGGTGAATCAGAAGTTGTCATCTTTAATAGTATAGCTCCTGAAATCTGTTGCAAAAAATTTGGTTATTGTTGACCCTGTATAACAATTTGCTCCCCCTTATGCACAAAACTGAGTGTCATGTTATTGAAGTCCATCATGATTGGTCTAAACAATTTCATCCAATCACACCAACACCATATCATTTCCCCCCAACTGAAGGAGTCTAAAATCATGTATAAAAGAGTGCCCTTGCATATTCCATTCCACCTCATTACACCTTGCTGAACTGTAGAGTTGTTGTCCATTAGCTATTGTAATAGCCAAAGGATGAGGAGTGTTTACTTGTATACCAACATCAGCCCACTGAGGTGTTAGAAAACTGTGGGTACTCCCACTGTCAATTAATATATTTAATGGTCTACCTGAATTGTTCCTTGAATCCTCAATGTATTATGATCAATACAACCAATAATAACATTCATAGATATTTCTAGGCTCTCATCTTCTTGCATAATTGGCTGTTCTGAATCTGTTGGTAAAATTTCTGAAGATAAAACAGTGTCATCCTCAGTCATCATATTCAATTGCTTAATTTTGCACTGATGACCTGGAGCAAATTTGTCTCCACACTTAAAGCATAAATTGTTGTCTTCTGTAATCTATTAAATTCTGCTTTGGTGGTATATTGGCTGAATTTTTCTGTTGTACTAGTAGATGAGTTGGCTTTTGAGTAGATAGAGGGTTTGAATAGGGTGAGTTTCTAAAGGCTGTTCGCAATCTTCTGTTTTCAAACTCCACAGACAACTCATATAATTTAGCTTGCCTACATGCCTTAGAAAGTGTTTAGGTTCCAAAGCCTTAACTCTGTGTTTAATGTCATCCCTTAGCCCACTAACAAACAGAGAAACAAAAAATTCTTCCCCTAATGTTGGGTTTTGTAATAGCATATGTAGCTATAACTCCTCAAATTTGTCATGATATTCTTCCACAGACCCTTTTTGTACTAACTTTGTAAACTCCTCCACTATATCATCAAAAGATCTGTCACTGAACCTATGACATAAGTCTGCCTCAAACTCATGCCATGTCACATGATATTTTTGCATAATGTAACCATCAAACCATATTTCAGTCTTACCTGCTAAAAACATTGTAGCCACTTCCACTCTTTTCTCATCAACAATACTACAAAGGGAAAAGTATTTAAGACACTTTTGTAGCTACCCTCTTGGATTAATTCCCTCAAACATTGGCAGCTCAATTTTCGGTCTATGCCACATTGCTCCTAACATATTAGAAGACCCCCTGTACCTCTTTTATCCACCTCTAAAGCCATTAACTGATTTCTAACAACACTGTTCTCCCCCATTTGGTTGTCATTTTTAAAGCTAGCAAGATGAACAGGAAAAATCATCTGGTTTAGACTTAAGAATTCCAGGTTTATAAGGTTTATAAGTAAACCGAGTTTTATCATTAATCACTGTCACCTTAACAGGTTGTTTACCACTCATAGTAGATGAATTAGAGGTCTGTACCTAGTCATCAACATACTGGTTTTGGTCTTCCTTTCTACCAGTCAAAATCTTCAAGAGTTCCTCAACATATCCTTGATTCGTAACCATTCTAGACTCCAGTGTAGTAATCATGTTTTCCTGAGTCTGTCACCATTTAGGTGGATTAGTCTCATCTTGACCTTGTTTCATCAGAGCTGTTAGTTCCTCCATCTGTTTTTGCAAACCAAATAAATCAACTTCCATACTCTGATTCTTCTTTGTCATGCCCACTGATTTTGCCAGAAATCGAGGCTCTCGATACCAATTGGTTATTGTTTAAGAGAAATAAAAATGATTCGAGAAAAAGAAAGTAGAGAAGTAGAGAAGTAGAGAATTCAAAAGAAAGGAAATGCTTCATTCATAATTTGAGGAATCAAATGCCTCTCAGCCAGTATTATTTAGTTACAGGGCTAAAAACGTAAATTGCAAAATATGTCAGCTGGCAGTACATCTCTAACAATTATAACAGACTAATCTCATCTTTCTCTTTTCAGGTTACTGGGCCATCGAACTTGGGCTGCTCCAACTCTTCATGGACTTGAGACTCAGGCGGATCCAATGCTTCATGAACCGGGTACATAGGTTGCTCCACTTCAGAGGGTAAATACATCATTCCCTCTTCTTTTACTTTAATCCCTAATTCCCCTCTCAATCCCCTCTCGTGCCTCGATCCCTAATTCTCCATCTTCAATCCCTAACCCTAGACTTCTTCTTTCCCCAATTCCTTCGTTCTCTTCACGCTCATCTCCTCCGACTGTAACAATTAGCAGCATGAAATATGATCCATCATTTCTTGAAATCAATGGAGAAATCTATTTAGTGAACAAAATACCATAAATAAAAGCAATGAATTTACTTTGTCAATACTTCAACAAAAAAAAAAAGAATTTACTTTGTCAAATGCAAATAAACAACCTCTTCGTCTGCTAAAATTTATGCTTAAGTTATGCAATTTCTTGGTCTACAATTGATTCTTTCATATAGCATTTAGGTGCTAGGAAGGCTACACAAAGGCAAAAAATGGAAACAGTAAACTTATTGTAGTCAGGAGAAACGTTACAAACCTTCATGGTACGGCGTTCCCTAACGAATGCTGGATATACTTTATCTCTCAAAATAGTCAACTTTCTGAGCAAAATACCACTCTGGAGCCCGGGGTTCAATGCTGAATTTCTTACAAAATGGTACCTACTTTCTTGCGAATTCATGTCTCAGACAGAGCCTCAAACGTGAGCATGGCAGCACCATCATCAGAGACATATCAAGCTACTTTATCAACTGAATAATCTACAGCAAGGATATAAAGAACCGTATTTGCAGTGATAAGCAGTGGCTCTTTCGTGGGATCAACTGTACTCACAAATACGTCTACAGAAGCTAGTTTAGATGGCTTCCCTTCTTTCTCGTATCTGAGGAAGAAAGGGAAAAGAAAAACTAATAATATAAATATAAAATAATAACTAAAACAGAATTCTCTATCTGCCATGCACACAAGTTTATTGTCAGAACAGAATAAAGATGGATTGAGATGCAAAGAGAGAGTGCAGAAGGGAAGAGGAGAAAGGAAGATAAAGTCACCTCAATGATAAACGATCAAGGTATGTTTCTCGTTCAATTGGGTGCCATTTCAGGAACTGATCTAATATCCATGATACACCAAACCATATTTCACATATGACTGAAAGAAGGCACAGAACAAAAGCATCGTTTACAGGATGCAAAATTCTAGTGGAAAAACAATTCCAAGATCACAAGCCGGAGTAGGATATAATCTGTATGGATTTATCTTGCTAGATGGGATTGGTAGTTTCCTTGAAAGTGACTGTCTGCCTTCATCCATCCTACAATAAAACAATTTTTACTGTTTCAGTTGAAATAATTGATGAGTGCAAAAAGGGAAGCATAAGAAAATGTAGTTACTTTTAGCCTAGAGTATATTTGGCAACTGAAACTGATATGAATTACTATTGTGTTTGAAGCAGAGACTCAGACGCAAGTTTGCATAACTTCTCCAACACAAAAGAATGATGCAGGCATTTCCCACAACATGATGGTAACATATATGCAAGGAGGATACAAACTCTTAAGCCACCGCAAAAAAGATAATGCAATCAATTGACAATTTTTATGTTCCTTTAACCCAAAGAAGAAAGAAGAATCTAGTAACAAAAACAATTGCAGGAACAAGCTTCTATGACTTAACATGCCAGAGACAGCAGTTACGAAATTCAGAGTGGTAAAATGCACCTACACTGGCAAATCAGGATCCTCAAACTCATCTCTGTTACATCCTTCATGCTTAACCACCTGAAGTTTTTCATTATGTTTTTTCTTCCAATCCTCCATTCTTTCCTTCCATGCAACAGTTCCATACCCATAATTTCCCAAATCTTTCTTAGGATCCATGGGTCTGGGTGGCACTGTGATATCGACAACAAAACTACATTATGCGGCTATTAAAGAAACAAAATGTGCATGTGAAATGACTCAGAATTATGAAAAATAATCTGACAACAACTAACAAGTTCAGAATTTTGCAAAGAATCATTTGTAGTTAAATTGCAAGTTCTTATACATTGCTACCAACAAATGGACTAACTTACAAGTCATGGAAGGATCGGGAACTGGCATTGGATGGACACGTTTTCCACAACTCATAAAGGGAGGAATGATGGGAGCATACTTATCAGAGGAAATCCCAGCATCCTTCATTATAATAATCAATTAGAAATGTCAGCCACAAATGAAATACATACTTAAACGAACAAAACTTGACTACCAAAACATTCACCTCTTCGCCATATGACAAAAGAGGGATCTCTGTAGCAACAGAAGCAGCACCAAACTCTGCTGGGGTGCTTATCCCCAAAACATGAGGTTGGGAACCACGACTGGTATTGAGTCGGGCAGAGGGTATGGCAGCAGCAATATTGTGAGGATCTCTCCTATCCTGGCTAGCGATATCAAACTCATTCTCCAAATCATCAGCACCATCCTCTTCATCATCCCCTTCCACAAGAGGGGAACCTGGAATACGTCACATTGTTAGCTAAAACTATTGCCACCGAGGGATATTCAGTTTTTACTAAAAGATCAACTTATCAAGGCTCACCTTTAATGCGCTTGTATCTAGTTTTGCATTGAGGGCATGCTTGATTACCCTCTCTTCTTTCATATTCATAGCAAGGTCTGCATACTGGGAATGCACACTCATTGCAGGCAACAAATGGTTCCCTGTCAATTGAAAACTCTATCTCATATCCACAGATCTGGCAAATCTGCCCACATAGTTCTCTAACAGATGTCACCTGCAAGTCACCATTACAGAACTTACAATGTCAATCGCCACTAGATCACTAATGATGCTTTTCACAACACCAGACAAAAGACTAAAAACTACAGTTGAATCTAGACAAAAGACTGCCTAAATTGGATGCATCTAGCAGCTCTGAGATCTACGAAGTATAAAATAAATTACTAAATTGGGATAATAAGGGATTGTTGATGAAATTCAGTTTAGTTGAATCTAGGCTGTATGTAAACACTATACTCCAAGAATTTAAAATTAAAAAGAACACACCACAAGAGAGGAAATTTTCCAGGAATGTGATACTCTATCTGAAGAGAACAGCCATGGAGGCATGGGTAAAAATTTCTCTACTAATCCACCAACGAGAACTAAAAAAAATGTAAAAAGCCTATCCCAAATCCAAAATATGGGGGGTCCAAAAAAAAGCGCTTAGAACACTAAAGAAGCTCCAAAAAGAACACATTGATATTACCAGTAAGGAAAATCTAAAAGAAGCAATAAACCTTGAAGGTACTTACTCTTGCAATCTCATCAGCATTGATGAGAACGAACTCATTCCTGTTGTGAGAACCAGCAACAAGTCTTCCTTTGGTATCCATTTACTTCCCAACCCCAACAACACACATAGTTTAAAGCTTCCGATGCAAGACGAGAAAAACCCACTTCAATATAGCTCTCTCTCTTCAAACCTCATTACGCAAACCTCAACTTCCCGCCTCTCTCCTCTCTCTCTCTCAGGCACCCATTACAAGGAACAACACCACCCACATTATAGAATGAAATGAAGAAAAACACAGGTTTAGAGATAGAAAGAGAGGGAGGCAGAGAACCAAATATAGGAATGGGAAGACAGCTAGAAATTTAATGGAGAGAGAGAGAGGGAGAGAGAGGGAGAGAGAGAGAGAGAGAGAGAGAGAGGGAGGGAGAGAGAGAGAGAGAGAGAGAGAGAGGGAGGGAGAGAGAGAGAGAGAGAGACTCAATTTCGCCAACATATGGGGTCTGTCTTTTGAAAAATAAAAATGTAAACATGTGAAGAGAGAGAATGAAAGAAAGGAATCTTGAAGAAAATTCAACGCTTAACACACAAAAATAATTTTTTTCTTCTTAATTTTCATGCATAATTTTTTTTTTATTTTTACCTTCAATCTCAAAAGCATTTTTTAGGTATTTTTATTGTATAATTCATTTTTTAATATTTTCTTATTGAAATGATATCTAAATAATAATATCAGTTAGGGATGTTTATTTTTTCAGTTTTAATAGAATTAATCGACTGAATCGAATTAGTTCAGTCAGAAAATAATTAATAAATTTTTTTTAAAATTCGATTAACGATTAATTTCATTCGAAATCAATTAATTAATCAAAATTAAATTTTAAATATTAAATATAATACATATAAACTCAGCCGGTCTAATACATTTACAATCAATTTAAAACCTAAATCAATATTAATTAATTAAAAGATCTCAAAACTAAATGCTTACGGGTTACGCCTGAAACCTAAACCTTTCAATCTCATCTCACGCCGTTTTCACTTTCTCTACTACTCTACCTGTAACCTGTATAAGTTTCACTTTCATCTCACGTTGGAGGACAAATTTTTTCAAAGCTTGTAGCAGTTAACCTCTTCAGTTCTTCATTGATTTTGCAAAGGTTAGAGCTTTTTTTATATTTTCTTAAATAATATGCTTGGTAAACACTAAAATATTTCTCTGTTTTTTGGTTCTATGAAAATATTTAGGATAAATGTTTATGCTTTGAGGACTAGGGTTTCAGTTTTGAGTTTGAATTATACGTTAAAAAAACTAAAATGTGGAGAAATTGGATGACCTTTACTAAGAGTGTTTCCAATATAAAGTTTATTCTATATACAATTCTCCGTTAAACCAGTTTGATATAAAAACCTTACACTGTTTATAATTTCCTTTTCGAATAGGTTCATTTTCAGTAGGGTTTATGAATCTAGTATCTCAAAATTGGGAAAACATGTCATTTGATATTAATTCAATGCAGAGTTTCTTTACTTTAGTAAGCCATTACAGGGTTGTCTTTATTAAGATTTAACATTTTTTAGAGGAATATTACTGGCTTAGCTTGTTTCATAGAGTGGATTTGAGTAGAATACACACACAAGAATAATTCTCTCTTAAATGAAATTGATGAACAAAAGTATTTGAGGTCATCAATGTTAAGCTAATAAACTTTCATTTTTAAGTACATGATTGTGTTACTTAGTTCTAAAGTGTTTGACGTATGCTTGGACATGGAATTAAAGGTACCATCTTGGGAAAAACAAAAACTTTTTGACTCATATGTGTAAATGGTAAGAAGTGTAGAGGGTTGAACCGAGATACGTTTGCAAATTATGTTCTTATAGAAGGGAAAACAATGCTAATTCTATCACCTTTGGACCTGTTCCGCAAAAATGTATTTGCTGGAATTAGTAATACAAGTCATTTGATAAACATGGAGTGATTTGGTGTACGATTTCTTTGGCATCTTACATTTATCTTGTTGTCAATAATCCGTTTCGACTCACTTTTGCATGTCATAAAACCATTTTCTTTCAGTGAATTTGAAGAAGAAACTTTTATTGCTTTAAAACCAAAGATCATGCTTAACTAACTCAACCATATTGGTGATACATGCCTTATTTGTGAACTTCACTGGCTTTTATTGTTGCATCATCTGTCTATGATCATTTTGAACTATAATATTCTTTATAGTCTCCTATTTCTATTTAGTTTAATGCACTTAAGATTTATTGTTGCATCATCTGTCCATGCGATGTTAATGTAATATGTTTAATTGTTTGGATTGAAACGAAGAAAAGGTTTAACATAATGCTATGTAGTTGCTAGTGATTAAGCAAATTGTAAGTCTAATCTTGCCATCATACATAATTTGAATAATTTATTATATTTAGGTTCAATATTAATTTTTATCAATTTATTTTGCTGTAGATGTCCAATATGGCAGCATCTGTTGAGGGCAATGTTTCACCCCCTTTATCAAATTCAACGACTGAAGCTTAAAGTCAAATCAACAACACAAGAGGGACTACAAGTAAACGAAAAGCTATTCCTTTAATGTCAGAAGTATGGTGTCATTTTACTAAGTTTGTTAATAGTGAGGGTGAAAGTAAGGGTAGATGCAATCATTGTGATAAAGAATTTCGTTGTGATTGGAAAGAAATGGAACTAGGTCATTGATATATCACATGAAACAGTGTAAGAAAAATCCTAACAACATTGACACTAATCAAGGCAATTTAGTGTTACCTAGTAAGGGTCTTGGAGGGGAAGTAGGACATCTTACAACTTAGAAATTTGATCAAGAAACAATTAGAAAAGTTTTAGCCCAAATGATTGTGATTGATGAATTGCCTTTCAAGTTTGTTGAGAGTGAAGGATTTAGAAAATTTATGTTTGTAGCATGCCCCAAGTTTCGTATTCCTTCAAGATGGACTATAACTAGAGATATTTATCAGTTGTACTTGGATGAAAGGAGTAAGCTGAAACAATATTTAAGAAGTTCATGTTCTAGAGTTTGTTTAACTATTGATACATGGACCTCTATGCAAAGAGTTAATTATATGTGTCTCATTGTGCACTTTATTGATAACGATTGGAAATTGAATAAGAAAATCATAAGTTTTATCCAATTTCTAGTCATAAGGGAGATGCAATTGGGATTATGATTGAGAAATGCTTATTAGATTGGGGGATTGATAAGTTGTTTACTGTCACTGTTGATAATGCAACTTCGAATGATATTGCTATTGCTTATTTAAGAAAGAGATTTAGTCCTTGAGGGGGTTGCATTGCAAATGGTAAATATCTTCATATAATATGTATTGCACATATTGTGAATTTGATTGTTGTTGAAGGTTTAAAGGAAATGAACAAATCTATTGCACGTGTTAGGGGGGCTGTGAAATATGTGAGACAATCTCCAGCTAGATTAAAAAAGTTCATGGACTGTGTTGAGATGGAAACAATTGAGAGCAAAAAAAATTTTGTCTTGATGTTTGTACTAGGTAGAACTCTACTTATTTAATGTTAGACACTGCTCAAATTTTTGAGAGAGCTTTTGAGAGATTTGAGGAGCAGGATACAAATTTTAGGGTTGAACTCGAGTTAGGAGAGGGCTGGCCAACTATAAATGATTGGACTAGTGTTAGAAACTTGAGGGATTTCTTGGAACATTTTTATGAAGTCACTTTGCGAGTTTCAGGAACTTCATATGTCACATCTAACAATTTTTTTGATAAACTTACTAAAATTAGTATACTTTTAAGGGATGCTCAATTAAGTGCTGATGTTGAATTTAGTGTTATGGCCATGAGGATGAAAGATAAATATGAAAAATATTGGGGTGATATTGAGAAGATGAATATGCTTGTTTTTGTTGGATGTGTTTTAGATCCTAGGTAGAAATTAAGTTATCTTGAATTTGCACTTAGTGAGATGTATGATTTTGAAAAAGTTTTTGAAGTATTGCAAAAGCTGAAAGAGACTTTGAATGAATTGTATGATGAGTATAAGCCTCGAGTCTCTAGTGATGGTAACCAATTAAATGTGAGAATTTCTTTAAGTGAACCACAACAAAAAGTGAAAAGACACATGAAAAATTTGTATAAAAGGCGTGTGATTGAAACTGGTGGTGAGGATCAAACATCTGAATTAGATAAATATCTAAGGGAGGCTGTTGAGAATTATGATGATGAATTTGATATCTTGTCATGGTGGAAAATCAATAGCCCTAGATTTCCAGTTCTGTCAAATATGGCCAAAGATGTATTTGCTATACCACTTTCTACTGCCACTTCAGAGTCTGCATTTAGTACCGGTGGACGTGTGCTTGATCAAGTTAGGAGTTCTTTAACTCCTAAAATGGTGCAAGCTCTTGTGTGTACTCAAGATTATATTAAAAATTCATCAACCGAAGAGAAGATCAAGAAGATTGAAGAACAAATTCAAGAGCTTGACAAGATTGATAATGGTATGTTGATTCTTTATTTATTAATTTTAATTTAATAAATGAATTTATTTTGAAGAGAATTGACACACCTTTAATTGATTTAATCATTTGAACTTTTAGATTTATCTTAGAATGCATTACAACCTACCCTCAATTCATGAGCTTATAAGCTTCTGCACTGTGAGTATGAGTTGAAGGGTATGCAATTGTTTCTTAATAGATACTTGTAAATTGCAATGTACTTTTTAGTTTATATATATGATTTTTTCTGTTGTATTTTTAGTTTTAAAATAATATCTCTTTCTTGTAGAGATAATGCAAATGGAAATTTTTTTGGATGATTCAATTGGTGAAAATGGAGTATTTGGAATACTATTATATTGTGTTTTTTTTTTGGTAACTTCTTCCTTACATTCCTTTTAATTTCATTAGCTGGAATAATACTATTTCATTTATTGCCTTTTATGTATTACTTGAATAGAGTAGACAAATTATTTAAAAAAAATATATGTGCGTTGTTAGCACAACTCTGATGATGTTTAGTACATTCAGATATGAATAAGATTGTATTACATAAGATTGAGTTAGCACTTATAATTTTAGCATTGGTTGATACTTCATAGATATATTTGATATTTATACATTTGATTGTTTTTATTATTTTTGTTGGTTTGAACTGAATTTTGCATTTCTTTATTTCTATGTTGTGCAGGTAATATGGTCTCTTAAGATATGAATTGTTGAAACTTGGTAGAGAAACAACAATCAACAGCTTAGCGCTTTTCTTTAGCACAACCATCATGCACCATGCTCCATTTATTTTGTAGAATTTCAAATTAGTTGGTTTTCTTGAACTAAATTGATAGATACAATTATCTTATTTTAATATAATGTTCGAATAAATTTTAAATTTTTTATTTTATAATTAGATATTATTTAAATTAATTGTAAACTGTTTTTTTAATTAAAAAAATTAATTGTTATATAAATTAGAAAATTAAAAAAAAATTGGTTAATTCAAAAATTGACCTAATTAACTGAAATTTGTTCGGTTCGTTTAATAACTTTCAAATAAATTTTGGTTCGGTTAACGGTTAAAGAAAAAAGTTTCGGTTAATTCGGTTATGGTTAATTTAGTTCGGTCGGTGATCGAATTAATCAGTTGAACAACCCTAATATCAGTTAAAAAGGTATTCTTTTAACAAAGTCGTGTCTATATGTAAGCACCTTTTAAAATACTTGTTTTAGAGGATATGTCTTAGCCTACGTGGCAGCTCATACAGATGGTTTCTGCAATGTTGATGTAACGTAGGGTCAAGATAAAAGAAATAAAGAATAATATGTCAAAATGTAAAAAAAACTATAAGAATTTTGTTAAAAAAGAAACAACATACGCAGTATGTATTTAATACATGTATTTGTACAAACGCAACTACAAGTCAATTGGACGACAACAATGACGTTCATGTTTAGGTATTGTCTTCAATTACTAAATGAATTGACAACTTTCAAAAAAGAGTTATTATTTAAAATCTTTTACTTGTGTTTATGTTTGTACTTTAGATTATGTTTAAAATCTTTAGCATTCCAAGATCATGTTTAAAGTATTTTAGTATAAATTGTATCATATGAATTATGGAAGTGGGTAAAATTTACGCTTAATTTGATTTCTTTTGCTACGATATTGCTTCGTAATGAGTTATCATGATGTTGTGTGTTCTTTGATGTTGTCAAGCAACGAGAGGTAGATTTACTTTGCATCCAATGTCTTTGTTGTCAGTCCATGACGCATCGATGAATCAGTAGAAGATAAAATAGAAAGGCTAGAAGGGACAACTATCCCAATTCTATTATAAAAATACTGAAAATCAAGAAAATGAAGAAAAAAAATCATATGGGGTGCTAGTTTGATCGTTGAAGGCTATAAATATGGGTAAGCTAAAATGGAAAATATATACATTTCATCTTTTGATTTTTATTGTCTTCATCTTACTTATTCCGCTGGCCATGTAAGCTTAGATTATTTGGGGAGGAGCAACACTCGGATGTGGAAGGCGATTGCGCCCGATAGGGTGGTGGCCATCGATCGGTTGAGCATCAACTTGGCGATTAGGAGTTGAACCCGATAAGGGGATTTTATTTTGCTTAGTTGAATACTTTTATTTTTATGTGGGATGTTAAACCTTGGATACTATGTTTTACATTGGTTTGATGAAATGTATGTTTGTATAATGTTATTGTCCAATCACTGCATTGAGAGGTGAATATCATTATAGGAGAATGAAATACTATGAGGGTATCACTTTAGTGTAGAGAGATCTAACTGACTGATTGTCATAGCATACTTAGTAAACTTACTTTGATGGGTATACAGATATAACACTGTTGTTATTTAGGTTAGTTAATGCTATGACAATTCTAAAAGTAGTACTAGTCTTTGTTGGATACAAAAACTCGATACATTAAATTGAATTCACTTTATTACTTGATACAATGGTGTATGCTTGCACTCAATGTTGTTACGTAATTGGACGTATCATAAATGCATGTTTATAATACTATATTTAAATATTTAAAAAAACTATTTATAAACAATGTGAGATTTGAGAAAATCATGTCAAAAACTTGTTTTTGAGTTGTCAAAAATAATTCTTAAACTTGATCAGACTCGTATTATTATGATAGCCATAGTCTTTTAAACATGAATTTATTGAGTGATTGAAGATAAGGCTTATATATGCACGTCGTCATCACCGTTGTCTAGATCGTGCTCGTAGTCATGAAAATACGTGTCTTTGACACATTTCGTGCGCTTTTTTAAATATATTTCATACAATCTTTTATGTTTTGGCCCATTATTTTTCATTTCTTTTATTTTTCCGGTAAGTCACGTCAACATTGGAGAGACTGCTCGGATGACCTTGTAACCCTAACTTTGATCAGTAATAGATTGGTTGGAGATGCCTCATTGGGCTGCTGAAGCAGCCACCAAATTTAAAATCTTCTCTTTTCCACTTCAAATCACAATATGGCTTATCAAAACACAATATTCATAACAATATTAACATATTTATACAATCCGAGCTATGTGACACTTTAGTTTAAAACAAAACAATACAAATCTCAGAGTTTATAGTCTAAACACATTGATAATGGTTCTATGAATATACATGCCCACTAAAAGTAATAATATACATCATGAATAAGCTCAAACTACTAACCTACGAATGAAAACATCTGAATGAAAACATATAAACGTTGAGCTTTATAAAGCTCATTAGTATATCACAAATCTAATGTATACATCATGAATTTTCCAAAAACATAAATGTGCTAGCATAATAAGAAATAAACAGAGAATACATGCATGATCCATAAATCTAATGAATTAAATGCTTAAGATTTATCAAACCTTCTTGCACGATAATAATAGTCTTATGCTTTCCCTAGTCCACAACTAAGGACCTAACCATGAACTTATTTTGATATCTAGCCTCAGTAGCATACAATTCATCCATCAATCACATACATATATACAATGGTAGCACCCGATGTAAAAATAGTAATCAGGTACTAGACATGAAAGGGGGAACCAATGTCATACATGTCTTGATAAAATTTCATGTAAGGGTGCTACCATTGTATATATTTTTATCAAGACATGTATGAGTCTTTTAATATTTTCTGACGTATAAGGCATCAAGCATTATCGCTACCCACATGATATATTATTCACTTAGCACTTTAATTGATGACTTGTGTGAATGTATCCATAAAGTGCATGTAACACTCTCAAACCGATATGGGTAACCCGATCCAATCCGAGTTGTCACATTAGGACCATCGCAACGATCCACAATAAAAATATAGGAAAGAAATTTTTTTGTTAAACCATTTAAACCGTAAAACAATTTATAAGCATAAATGCAAGTTCATAAGTCATTCATACATTAAAAATAGAATTTAATAATATCCAGTATTAAAACAAGTTTCAGACTCTGATATAAAATCAAATGTGACATACATACCCCCTAATTACACGCGCACCGTACTTCGCATGCAACACCAAATAAACTCCCATGACTGATATCAATAGTATCACAAAGTCAATTTCTTTAACCTGAAATGGTAAGTACAGAGTGAGCTTTTGGAAAAGCTCAGTAATACAAAACTACCAAATGAATGCAAATATGTCATCAAGTATAAGGTAAAACATAAATTTTCTTCGCGATACAGACAACATCAGGTTCTAGCAGTGAGTTTAGATTTCATTAATTAATTCTTTAGGTAACATTTAGGAAATTTACAGTCCGAAGGAAACATTCAGAGAGACACATTTATGAGATTGAGTTGAGGAGTCTAGTGTGTTCCAACAAAACTAGAAAAAAATGTACAAATCGTCTAAAAATAGTAGTAGTTTAAAAGCAGATTTTAAAATCATAGTAATACCCTCCAACCAAACACCAAAATGCAATTACCTAGAACTGTATCCATAAGTACTTACCCTAGGTTTATTGCGTGTAGGAGCTCACCTAAGGGGAGTACCCCGAGGCCAATAAGGACTTACCCAATGCACAAAGCAGAGGAGCCACCCTAAAAAAGTGCTTTAGGTTTCATAAGGTCTTACCTTAGGCCCATTAGGCCTAAGAGCCCACCCAAGGGTCGCCTTAGGTCCATAATGATTTACCAGCTTAATTAGAGCCACACTTACAGAGACTCAGTACCGGATCCCAGATAAACCCTAGTAAAAAGAAATATTCAAATAATAAACATTAATACCAGGAACCAGGAATCAAGAATCAGATATACTTTATCAAATATAGAAATCAAAGATCATACTTCCATTGCAGATAACAGAGTCGTACTTTCAAAAATCATAGAAAATATCAATATGCATAGGGAATATACTAGAGGATCGAGTTATTTTCAGGAGGTACTTGATATTTATCATGTGGGGAACCATAAAAAATTTGAAAATTGATTGAATTTTAGAAACGAGATCCCTATTAAAAAGGTTTGCTACCTAACAGATTAATCAGTCATTTAGAAAGTGATACATCATGATCATTTTAGGATTCATATATTTCACAAGGGTATTTAAGAACTATTTTGATCAAACTGTAGACACTCATTTTGTCTGGGATTTTATTCAAATTATATATATATATATATATATATATATATATATATATATTGGTTATTAGGTTAATTATGTGATATATATATGGAGTGCGCATATTATATATATATATATATATATATATATATATATATATATATATATATATATATATATATAGGTATATTATATATGTATATATTGTCTCACGAGTGTGCTTTTATATATATATATATATATTATATGCATTTATGTGGTTTATATAGGCGTGTTTACGTATATAATTATAATATAATATATATTATTACATTTGTGCATATATATATATATTTACATTTGTGCATATATATATATATATATAAAAGTTATGGCTAAATTTAAATAATATAATATTAACTTTCATTTATTTAATGTGCAGGTACATATTACAAAATCAAGAGGACCAAATCTGACGGCCCAGAACCTCTAAGTTGCTAAGGTTTAAAGAAAGCCTAGCTCCATCAAGCCTCCAGCGCTGTCAAACACCAATCATTGGATGAAGGGAAGATCCAAAAGCTCAAAAACTACAACAGAATAGGTTTATATCAGCATTTTAAAGAGCCGCTAAAAAACACTGATTGGGAAAAAAAATGCCGCTAATACTAATACCACAATTGTTAGTGGCGTTTTACAAACAAAAACGCCGGAAAAGTTCAGGTGATTTAGCGACATTTTTTTAGAAAACGCCGCAATAGGTTTGGTTATATAACAGCGTTTTATGTAAAAACTCCACTAAATATTGTGATATATAGCGATGTTTTTTTTGCAAACGCCATAAAATGTTTGGTAATATACTAATATGGCAACATTTTTGGGCACAAACGCAACTAATTGTCATGATATATAACAACGTTTTTATCTACAAACGTCGTAACATGTTTGGTTATATACTAAATATGTACTCCATTAGTGGCGTTTCCCCCCTAAAACGACACTAATCAAAACAAAATTTCAAAGTACTTTCTTCTTCTTTATATTACCCAAATTTAACATGTAACAATATCCAATAACAACCTTAAATTTAATTATGATTCAGATTAAGTAATAATACATAAAAACATAAATAAATCAAAGTTTACAAACATTCAAGTGAAATGTAAAATAGTTAAACATTGTTCACTAACATAAACAAATCATTAACCTAAGAAATCACCTAGGATGATGAATTATTCATTTGATTCTGCTGCTTCATAGCTTCAATTTTATTTTTAAGTTCTTCATATTTTTTCTGAAATTTTTACTTCTCTCTCTGCTTCTCTCGCTTTAGTTTCGACTTTCATTTGAGCAGATTTTCATCCACTTGACTCAATTGTTGTTTTAATCGATTAACTTCTGATTGAGAAGACTGGTTGTGTGATGACATGTACTGAGATGAGCTGGATCCAAAATATTTGGTTGGGGTAACGAATGATCCTTGACAAGGAACTCGATCATATCTTTCAGGATCAAAAACTTGATTTTCAATCTCGTCCGCATTAATAGAACCATGTGATGAAGCTGTAGCTTCATATTCAACACTTTTATCACTCAATTTTTCCTAATAATTAGTTAAGAATAAGAACGAAGAAATTATTTAAAAAATGTCATATTATAAATATAAGTAACATAATTCAAATTTTAAGTCTAGTAAATATACAATAATTTCTACAGCTTCAGGAGCCATATGAGAGCCATCTGTTTTTGTATGTGTCATTTTGAAGAGCTTTATTCGTCCAACTCTATTGCCGGACGTGATTTCCTATAATTTAGAATATAAATTAATACTTACAAAAAAGTAATAAATTTAAAAAAAGAATACCTTTTCATGAGCTACACGAGCAAAGCTCTTCGATTCAACTATATGAGTAAACTTTTGTTGTTGTTTGCTAGCAATACAAACGTGTTCTCGATCTTATAATTTGAAATATACATGACTTATAAGGTCAATAATTTAGTGACATAATATTATTTTTTAAAGTACATCATACCTCTCATTTCTTTGAACTCCAAAACCTGACTACATCTTCCCATTGATACATGAGCATTCCAAGTGAGACATTTTGAAGCTTTCCTTCAAGGTTGAGATTGTTCTTAAAATAATTCTTTTTTAAGAAATTCTTGCGGTCTCTCAATTTATTTCCTAACACTTGCTTCAAATATTCATCTGAGATATCTAGAGAAAATTTCTCTTACAAATAACACAAGTGTTCAAAGTAAATATATATTACTATTGAACTGTAATGGATTATTTATTAAAATGAAATTATTACTTTAATACAATCCACAACCAAGTTTTCCTACTATTCAATATCTCACACCATGACTCATAATTGATTGGTAGAAGATCAGCGTTACGTGCAATAATGACTAAGTAACCAGATAGAACACGTGCTTCTGTCCCAATAGGTTGGCCGACATCGTTACTTGAAACTTTCACTCGGTCCCCAAGAGGAAGTTGGTATAATTCATTCATTATCGTGCGACCTCTAATCTTATGCATTTGACCATTTTTAGATACATAAGAACTAATTTAGTGTTAGTTTTCAAAATCAAGTCAACAAAAAAAACCACCATTTAAATAAAGCGTCAAACATTACCTTAAATTTCTATAGTTTCTTCAACTTTATTAAGAACTTCTGAAGATCGATCATCAAATGACTCTTCATTATTTGTTTCTTCCTCCTCTTGAGGATCTCGAGCAATCCTCAAATCACTTAATTTTCTCCTAGGCATAGTATCTTCCATAAACAAATAACAATATTAGTAACTAATTACAACAATACTATTAATAGATTTATTCAATGACATCAATTTATATAAATTATAATATTATAAATTAATCAATTAAGATATAAAATCTTACTACATTCTTATGTCATACTAGTTTTCATAAATATCTTCATCCATATCATCCTGAACACATTGGAATTATGAAGTAGTACAGTGATAGGTTCATATAAATTTTGTGTGACAAAAGGTAAAGTTTTTTATTTTGTTTCGATGTCATCTCTACTTCCGTCCCCGATGTCTATCAAGTATCTAGGGTATTACGGAGTGCAACATACCAACCCTCATTCATTAGATCATGGTAATAAAAATTTTGTTTGACTTGAGAAGAAAATACATATGTCTCGTCCATCAATTGTTCACTGGTGTGAATTAATCGAGAGAAGTTCACCATTATAAAACCTAATTGATCTCTTTTATTGCCTCGAGTACTATTTACATCATCCCAATAATATCGAAATAACACAACTTTTCATTTTCCATAATAATCTAACTCAATAAATATCCGTAAGGATTCCATAATATTCCACAACTCCCTCCACATGATTATTGTCTCTATCACTATCATAACTTATAGTTGAAGAAGTAGCAACTACACCACAAACTTTTTGTGTCCTTCTTAATCTTTCACAGGATTTTTTTATGGAACTTAAACCTATTAATGAGGAAGGCATTATATATTTTAACAATTCTTTTCAGACCTTGAGAAAGCCATTTAACATCTTCACTAACTTCTCTCCCACTCCAAACCTATTACGTGTGAAAGGTGAATTAGTTAGCATTTATAACACTATATTAAAACAATAAGAGTTATATATTATTTACGTTTCATTCAAGGATTTAGTTGCTTACCGTTTGCCCCGACCATTCATGAAAAGTTTATATGAATAACTTATGTATATCTCGCTGATGTAATCTTCGGGAGCGTGAACGAGATCTCAAGACTTCTTTAAACTCACTATAAATTAGATTATGTGGTTAAAAGAATGAGAAATATAAAAGATTAAGTGAATACATTAGGATTTTTATTGTAAAACTTATATACGTAAGGGATCTAGTGAATCGTAATGGAAAAGAACATATCAGTGTGCTTGTACCTAAGACTTATAATCTAATTGTGCAATTTCAACTTTGCCGAGTGGTTCACCATAACTTTCAAACAAATATGTCACATATAAGTTATTCATATTGGACACTTCATTTTTATATGGTCTATTCAATCTTGTTTCAACATCTTCTAAATATCTAGAGCAAAAAGTCATACACTCTTCTACCAAATATCCTTTAGTAATTGATCCTTCTAGATAACGCTTATTACAAAAGTAAGACTTCAACTTGCATAAAAAAATAGACATGAAACACAACATTTTATCAATAGCTATTAAAATATATATTCAATATAGATTGAATACATATAAGTCAATTATCACCTCTCAATAGGATACATCCACGATAGAAAACTGGTCCACCAACTTTAGCTTCATGAGGGAGATGAACTAGCAAGTGCACCATTATTATGAAGAATAAAGGTGGAAATATCTTATACAGATTGTATAAAATCAAGGAGGCTCAATCTTGTAGTTTCTCAAGTTCTTCAACTATCAGAACTTTCCCACAAATAGATTTCATTATATTGGAAAGTTCAATTGTACAAGACGTCACCTAATTCGACATGCAACCACATAAAGTAACTGGAAGTAAATCTTGCATCAATATATGATAATCATGTGACTTTAGAGAATAAATTCTTTAATCTTTAACACTGACACATCAAGATATATTTAATGCATGCCCATTTGGGACTTTTATATCCTACAACACCGTGTAAAACACTTCTTTTTCTTTCTTCAACATCGTAAAAATAGAAGGTGGTAACCAATATTTTCCGTTAGGAAGTAATTAAGGACGAAGATCATGCCAAATTTCGATGTTAACTAAGTCAAGTAGACTCTTTAGATTATCTTTAGATTTACTATCGACGTTGAGAATAGTCCCAATAATATTCTCACAAATATTCTTCTCAGTGTGCATGACATCAAGAAGGGGAATGATTTAAGTTTTTACCCTAAGAAGGCTTTTTGCTCCGCTAACACGTCATAGCTGTTGGATCCGATCAATGATCCAATAGTCTAGCTTCAATTTAGGGACATCAATCATCGGGTCTCACGCGTATTACCATAATGTTTGGTTTCATTTACATTCATGATATAAAGTTACCTTTTTTTTTTATTTGGTCACTGTGTTATTTTCCTTTCGTTCATATATACAAGTATATGTTTATATATTACAAAAATATGGGGGCCACGTGTATGATATATGTTTTAAATTACATGTTTTCCAAATTTCATTACGTGTTAACATTTACATGATTTGATTTTATAACCATGCATATGTTTTATAATGTGTAGCCTTTGTTCCCCATAATGACATATTAATGGACCATAGAGTCTTAACCCGATGATTTAATGAATGTATGTTTGTAAAAGAATAAAAATGTTTAATTTTATGAATTTCCTTGCATGTACCCCTAATTTCATGACATCATATTCGTACTTAATTTGTATGATACCCTCATAAGCATAACTTGATTCAAATAATTGGATTAAGGGTAATACCCTTTCATTTTAGGGTCATTATGAAGTGATTGTCTTAACGAATAAGAAGACTACTTCCAATGATCTTAAAATGAAAGTATATCCCATTAAGTGAAACCCTAAAATATGATTTCACCTAAAATTTAGGAATGAGAGAAAAAGAAATGTTCATCTATTTAAATTCGTCAAAAGAAGATCGTTAGAACTTATAAAAGGTCTGATCTCGATTTCTATAAATAACTGAACATTCTTCTTCTTTCTAAAAGGATTGATAATTTTAATTTAATTTGTTTTTATTCTATTTTTATCTTTATTTATGCATTTGAAATATGAACTAATATTGAATTTTCGAATGGAATGATAATATTTTCTTATTTCGATTGGAAAGAGAATTGGTTACTTTAAGGCATGAGAAGCCTTTTCTTCTCGATAGGAAATAATTAAATATTATTGTTTTCCATCCTTAAATTTAAGTAATATTTTTAAAAGGGATTTTAAATTAAATTAAATTTAAATGTGTAAGTTTCATTGGAAAGACAACTAATTAATTGACTAGGTACTGATTTAGGACACTGTGAGGGTGGTAACCCTTCCACTGCGCGTAATTGACTCTCGAACTTAATTTTTTTGGAACAAAGAACTAAAAAATGTTGTTCTAATAATGTTAAAATTAAAAGTTATTAAAATACCAACCATTTTTTGGTGCCCAATCACACCCTAATCAAAGATTGGTGGCGATTCCTTGAACCATATTTTTTCAATTTTAAAGGAAGCCCAAATTAATTGAAGCGAGACTTTAAATCCATCTAATATTTAGATTCATTTCAATAGCTTGGGGACTTCGCTGGGGACATTTAGAGAGTCAGGCTATTAGTTAATTAATTAGTTGTCTTTGCAATGAAAATTTCAAATTCGTTCTAATTTAATTTTTGATCCCTTGTGTGATTAAATAAATTTGTGTTTACAATTTGATTAACCACTAAATAGTTGGTTTTCTTATGTTTTCATATTAATTATATTTTAACGGGGATTGAGAATTGAGATTTTTGTTGCCTGATTGTGTGTTTTTCGCTTTTCCACACACACTGTTCACTTGCATTATCATGATATTGAGCTAAAACCCCGCTCCGTCCCATTTAAGTAGGATTGAGAACTACTCTCTCATGATGGTTTTCACCTCCGTATGAGATAGTAGATCACTCATGGGGCTCACATCTTTTGGTCCTCGTGATAGTTTTCACTTCCGTATGGATATAGGGAGGTGTGTCCCCTCGAATTGAACTCGATTTGAAAGCCTAAAATGGGCCAGGATTGAGGGTCTGATAGCCCAAGGGGGCACCGATAAGGAAAAATTGAGTACCTTTTAGTTTATAGACAAACTCATCATATAATGAACCTAGGACACAAATCTGGGTAGAGCCTAACCTAACCTTAGAAATCCCGTGAGGAGAGCACCCAAGGAAAATCTTTTTACGCATCTTTTAATTTTTTTAGTGTAATTTTACTTTTTGAATAAATATATGAGAACTAGAAATCATGCGGTTAGGATTTTTTTGGAATAAGCATGTGAACTAGAGAGCATGAGATTAGAATTTATATTTTGAACGAAACATGGGGGGTAGAAATCATGTTTTGGGTTGGATCTACTGAATCATGATTGGGTAGCCAACATGTGAGGGTAGGTTTTATTAACAAGTTTTATTACACTTTATTAATTATTTTATGATTACTGATCAATTTTATTTTATCTTTTTGTTTTCATTTTGCATTGCACAATTCATTCCATGGTGTTGATCCGTGTTTGATGTCCATATAGAAGGCTAGTAATATGGAACGAAAGATCCAAAAAGAAGTACAAGACAATGCATATTTTTAAGATGGTCTGAGCATTCTCAACTTACAAATGGAGATAACTTACCGCCTAGATATATGTTAGATTTGGTTGGTTACACTCACATCAACATTCGTCAAAATGATCTAATCGAGTTGAAACAATTTGGGGAGGATGGGAAGAGATCGATATTCATATGTTCTATCAGTTGTATGTTGACATTTTTTTATCTCTTAGACATCCCAATTGACAGAAATTTGTTTCGGGCTCTTGTACAATTTTGGAACCCTACCTACAACTTCTTTACCTTTGGCTGAGTGGAACTGATGCCTATAATTGAGGAGTATCATGCTTTGATCCGTTGTATGAGATTCCAAATTGTTAGGGTGTGCACCAAGCTGCCCAACACCCATTCTTTCAAAAATAAGATGCTTTTGATTACTAGAATGAGTGAGGAATGGGTCGTTAGAAATATCAAAAAAGAAAAGAGATAGCGAATGTATCACCTCAGTTGCTCTTAGAGAGTTAATGGATTGTCATCCCGACAAGATAAAGTAGATAAACCTGTTTATTCTGGGTATTTATGGGTTAGTCATGTTCCCGAAGGTCTTGAGCCATGTTGATGTTTTAGTTGTCGATTTGTTTGAGAGATTATATAGAGAACCGTTCCGACTATATTGGCAGAAACATTTCATTATTTAAACTCTTGCAAACGAGAGACAGAATTACATTTTATAAAGTGTGAACCACTTTTGTTAGTTTGGATCCTTAATCACTTCAAACATGTTGAGAGGGCACCTGGTCGAGTATTTCTAGAAGGGGTTTTTCCTTTGAAAGATTTCCTTTCCCGAGAATGACCTGGGGGCTTCACTAAAGAAATGTGGATGGTCATTTTCAAAGATGTTAGAGATGGTGACATAGCATGACATACTTCATGGGATCTCTCTCCAGACATACTCTATAGGTGTGGAGAGAAAGATTGGGTTTCTTTGCTAGACATATGGGGTGTTGTGAGATATGCTCCTTTACTAGTTTCTAGTTAATATGGGTCCAGAAAGTTCATTATTGCAACTTGGGATTTTTCTGGATCAGAGTTTGATTCAAAGGGGAGTAGTACAAGAGTAAAGTTAAAGGGGTTGCTAACACATGGAAGCAGACTCGTCGAGTAAATCTCTTCACTTTTGATATAAAGCTTTCATAAGAATACAATGAATGGAGAAGTAATCGAGTTAATAAAAATATCCTAATGGTTAATCTTGAAAATACTTAGTTAATGGAATAATATTTTAGGGTTGTACCATCTAAATTGGAACTAGCCAAATGTGGTTTTGAGTTTGAGGAAAAGCAATGGAGGGAAACGTTACAAAGATGGAAGATGAGATGTACCAAAAAGTGGTTGAAATTGATATCCAAAAGGGCCAACTGACCAAATTTAAAATGATAGAAAGCCAACTCTAATTGGATTTTGAAGATCTTCAATTAGCATACCAATGAATGGTAAAAGCTCATATGGCCGCTAGCTCAAGTAAATCACTCACAAAATGGAGGCAAGGAATGGCAATCTAAATAGAGGCTAAGAAAAGAAAGGAAGACCTCAAGTAGAGCAGACATCAAGAAAAAGTACTTTAAAAAGAAAAGAGTGCATTAGAACAACAACTACAAGAGAGTCGAGCCCAAAATGAGAAACTGAAAGGCAAAAATCTTGAGACTATAGAAAACAATGCAATGATATCGAAGGTGAGAAGGTAGTTCAAGTCATGGAGAGGTTGAAAGCTTGAGGAAGAGTGTGAATGAACTCGAGAGCGTGGTTTAAGATTTTTAGAGAAGGGCAAATGAACTCCCGACTCCTTTATAAAGGAGTTATACAGTGGTGCTACTGTTGATAACATGCTTAGTGGAAGGTTAAACAAAAGGTTGATCTCATTTCCCATTACTTGGATCACGCTCTGGGAGTGGCTCAGTACTTGACTGACTTGGCATATGAAACTGCTACTGTAAGTGAAGGAATGGAACATGAGATTGAAGAAGCTTTGAGGATCCTGGAATTACTTGGGTACATGCAACAATTAGGGGAGATAATATAGTTCTATCTGTGATATGTTTAAGCCTTGTAATCAAACTTCATTTCTAATATAAAAAGGTGTTCTAAGGAATCACTCCAAAATCAACACCTTGCTTTTTGCATATGCATTTTACATTTTGCATTCCATTTTATTCATTTATAGTCATATTTTTCATATTTATTAATAAAACATCAACATTAATAAAAAGATTGTATGACATAATACTTTGAACTTTTAAGCACCTGTATAACACCAGGAAAAGGGTCATGGACGATAAAATTGCCCAAATTGAGAGAACACAACAAGAGATACAAGAAAACATGAAGATAATGCAAGAGGATATGTTGAAAGCCTAAAAAGATCTGTTTGAGAAGTTCACTGGATTACTTGAAGGGAGAAACCCTAAATATGGAAAAGGCCCAATACCTGATACTATGATCGATGAACCACACTATCAAACTGGATTCACCCCGACTCATGCCCAGACACTACAGGAAGCATCTGTTCATATAGGAAAAGTGCACATTAATCCAGTTGAGGCTTTTGTGAACTTATACTCTGGAACGAGTTAACATTAGGAAGAACATCAGTGTAATCAAGTCCAAGATTTTGTTGAAGAAGCCAAGAATGAGCAGAACAAAAAACTAGAAGTGAAATGAAAACAATTGGAGGAGGAAACCAAGGCTATGAAAGAAGAAACTAGTATGTAAGGGATCGGCGCTAAGGACTGTGATTTGATACTGCCTCCCAAGTTCAAAGTTCATGATTTTGAAAAGTTAGATGGCATGAGATGCCCCTTTACTCACATCACAATGTTTTGTAGAAAGGTGACTAGCTACATAGGGGATGATCAACTGTTAATCCATTGTTTCAAAGAGAGTTTAGTAGGTTCAACCATTCGATAGTATAATCATTTGAGTAGAGTTCATATTCGTTCATGGAAGGACTTGGCTAAAGCCTTTTTAGAACAATACAAGCACGTGAAAGATATTAGGACTAACCAGATCATGCTGTAAAGCATGAATAAAAGTTCCAATGAGAGCTTCTGAAAGTATGCTCAGAGATGAGGGATATGACTGTATAAGTTCATCTGCCACTTGAGGAAAAGGAGAAAACATGCTATTTGTGAACACTTTAAGAGCCCCTTTTATTGGCACCTCATAGGGAATTAAACCAAGAGTTTTGTTGACTTGGTTACATCTAGAGAAATTATCGAAATGACAATCAAGAATGGGAGGCTTGATGGACGTGAGTCTTGATGGAGGTGAGTCTGCCAAGAAACCATCAATTAGAAGGAAGGATAATGAAGTCAACAATGTAGGGAAGTATGATTCCAATAACATTACTATGTCTAGACCTCAGATCACAGGATCATCTGCACATAATACAACCAGACAGGGAACAATAGAGCCAATGTAGGAGAGAGAGAAGCTTCTGTTTGACCTAAAATATAACACCAATAACACGTATAATTATACCTATACAGATTATAGATGTCACCTGAATTTCTAGAAACATTTTCCAATTCAAAAGTGATTGAAAATTTATTTTCTTAAAATGGTACTAATAATATAAAAATATCATATCACATCAAATTATCACATACTATTTAAAACATATATTAATATGGATTTATGCTATCCATATTGAAAAAGAGTAAAACAATTCAGTTTAGTTTAATTTAGTTATTACAAACCATTTCCAAAATAATTCAACATAACAACTAGGACATTGATATGTACATGCCACTAACAAAGTCAAAATTTCAACATAGGATGTCTTACTGATACTGTAGTATATTCCTTGATGTCTGGAGTGCACGATACTCTATACTATACTCTTGGCTTTTTACCTACGCTTGAAAATCATCACACGCTAAGTATATACTTAGTGAGACAATTAAAACAATAAAAAGTGCAATACAACTCATGCATGAAATTTAATGTTATAAACAAATGCCATAAGATCATGTTACCTGCATATCCAATATTTTACCATGATCAAAATAATATAACTGAATATAAAATTTCTTACCGATATACTTGCCATTTATCCCATAAGCTCGTAAGTGTTTTTATATGACCGCAGTGCTGAGGTCAAGCTTTTCTCACCTAATAATGCACCGTAGTGCTGAGGTCGGGCTTTACCCATCTTGTACACCGTAGTGTTTTGTACTGTGTCTTCGCTAGACACTTTGAGGCATGCACTATGTGCCTTCTCTAGAGACTCTAGTGCTACCTAATATGCAGTTGCTATACTCCATGGCATGCCATTAATACCATTGATCCTCAATAACATACTTGGGCATATAGTCTATTTTATTTGATCCATCAATGGAAAAATATATTATCATAATTTAACATTGGGGCAGTTCATACCCAAAATAGCATTCATGGTAAAATATCACATTATCCATGATCAATGCACTATAATTTCACATTGTGACATATTAATGCCATATCGAAGTTATAAAAATGACATAATATCATGCTGATATAAACAAGGTCGACTTATCGCAAGTCTTCCTGATGATATGTACAAAACATCTACGTACATGATGTATAAAACATCTATGTACCATGTCATGCATGTATTGCACTCACCTTGACACTTTATATATTCCAAAATACATGTCTCAATATGATCTACAATAAACCCTTTTATACTTGACTTGCTTCGATCACAAATCAATCACGATTTGTATAAATCATAAATTCATAACGATACACATGTTAGTATTGTACTAACATAAACACATCCCGTAACAACTCCATAATATACTTGAAACTCATTTTCTACCAAATATTTAACACTTAATAATTCTTTTTAACATTGACACCAACTTTTCCAATTTACAAAAATGGTCCTACATCATTTTATCACTTAGATTCTTAATACCAAAAATTCCAGCATTGAAATTGTTACCATTCAATTGCTTTTACAAAGGCATAATTATATTTAAGTACCCCAACTACACGAATGTTGTACTTATATCGCCAATCTTTTCAAACTTCCAAAATAGTCATATTTCACATCTAAACACTTATTTCAATTCCAAAACAACAATTTCCAGTATAGTACATCAACTATTAAATAATTATATAAACATTCACAAATTTTCCAAAATTATTGAATTGGTCTCCCAACTTTTCAAAAATTACAAAATGGTCCCTAAATTTTTATAAAGATTTTAGAATATTTCCTACATCATTTCCAGACCTTATATAATTCTTACATATTTTTTCTCACTCAAATACATCATAGCCGAATGCTTTATTCTTTAAAACTATGTTTTCATGATTTTGCTCGATTTTGATTCAACCTTATAACATCTCTACAATCAAATCCCTAATCAACTATCATCAGAACACAAAGTTTCTCCAACTTATAATTTGGCCAAATTTAAAAAAATTATTTCTAGGAAGATTGAACATGTTTTAATCATAAATCAAGCTTGAAAATGAATCTACAACCTCAAAAACATCAAGTTTCATCATCAATTTCATGAACGCTATCATGAACATAAACCCTTAGATTTTAGGTATTTGAATTCCAACAATATTAGCAAGCAATAATGATACCAAATGATACCGTTTTCGCGTAGAAAAATTTTCTATTTCACGGCATAACCTGAAATCCAAAGAAAATTTCTCAAAAATGGAAAAATAATTCTTACCTTTGGGAGGAACTCACGGCAGTGCTGGTGAAGATGAAGAAATGCCTTTGACTATTCTTCATCTTTCTTTATTAAATAATGAATTAAAAATTCATTAAATGCTAAATTACCAATTTACACTTAAAATTAAAATATCCATACTAATTTACCCTTAATGAACTTGATATTTACCTTAATACCAAGCCACATAAACCTTATCATCTTTCAAAGTCAAAGATGAACAAAATATTTTTTCACTTTACCATTTTGCCCTTGAAATTCAAAAATTACAAACTTGCCACCTTAATCCAACGGTCCAAATTAAACATGAAATTAAATCCTAAAATCCAAAGATTTATATTATTTTGCAACATTTAAAAATGTGAAAATAATATATATTTTCTTTTATTTCGAAGCCAATTATAACTTTTTAAAATTACCATTTTGGTCCCTAAACTTTTTTAAAGTTTATACTTTAGTCACTTAACTTTAAAATTTTATAATTTAGTCCCTCACTAAATCCATTATGGAATAACATTCTTTTTGGGAAAATTACCACTTAATTCCTTAAATTTTTCCCAATTTTCTTCTTTGACTATCAAACTTTCAAAATTTGCATTTTGGTCATTATCTAAATTTTGGGGTATTACAACTCTCCCCCTCTTAAATAAAATTCGTCCTCGAATTTTAAGACCTTATGCTTTTCCAAAGTACTTTAACTAGAGAAGTCGTCTTTCTACGAAATTCTTTGTTTTCTTGAGCTAATATCCGAACTGGTTCTTCATTATAATTCAAATATGGTCGGATCTCAATTTCCTCTGATGTAATGAAATTTGAAGGATCTTATCAATACTTTCTAAGAATCGACACATGAAAAACATTGTGTACTTTGTCCAACTCTGAAGGTAATGCTAACTGGTAAGGCACCGGTCCAACTTTTTTTAAGATCTCATAAGGTCCAATGAATCTTGGACTTAGTTTTCCTTCGCGCCCAAAACACAAAATCTTTTTCCAAGGCGATACTTTAAGAAAAACTTTATCGCTTTCATGAAATTCAATCCCTTTTAACTTCAAGTCTGCATAAGAATTCTACCGATTAGATGTCATCTTGAGATTATCTTAAATTTATCTTTACTTTATCCTCAACCTCTTTCAATAAATCTGGGCCAACAAGATTATGATCTTTTAACTCGAAATAATTTAATGGTGTTCGACATTTTCTCCCATATAAAGTTTCATACGGAGCCATCTTGATGCTCAATTTATAACTGTAATTGTAGATAAATTCTTATAGAGACAAATAATTTTATTTTCCCATGATTCATTGAACTCAATCACACATGCTCTCAACATATCTTCTAATATCTGAATAGTACTTTTTGACTTACCATCTGTCTGTGGATGAAATGTCATACTGAAATTCAATCGAGTACCCAAAGCTTTATGCAAAGAATTCCAAAATCTTGAAGTGAACCTTAGATCTGATGTAAGGCACTTCTGATGCCTTAACAACTGATTATGGATCTAGGAAGGAAGCAATCAACCTGTACAAGTGAATGGCTCAAAAGAGAGGTTAAGGGTGGTAAACGTATGGGTGAATAGGAGGGCTGTTTGAAATGAGTGATGGAAGCGGAAGATGAATGAAATGGCTATGGTTATGGCAATGAAACAAAAGGGGTGGTAGTGAGGATAGTATCTTGAAGAAGTCTCAAAGAAGAACCAATGCTATAGAGAGCAAAGACCCAGACTTTATATTGCTTCTTCAAGGGGCGGTGTTAAGTACTTTGACCCACTACTTATATGAACTAGGAACCAAAAGTATCAAGATGAAAAGAAAGGGGTTGATGCCATAAGTATAAAATACTTGATAAGTCGATAAAAGTCACCAGGACTTAAGGAAGAGAATAATCTCACTTATATTAATCAAAAAGGTCTGCTTACAAATGAAATAGGAAAGCCTATTTATAGTTTTTGAAGGGACTTGGCAGAATAGGTACATGTTGGTTCGGCCAGCCTTTGTACCTTCCTAAAATGACATGATTTAAATGCTAAAAGAGATGATGGTTCGACCCTTGATGGAGGGAAATGATCCTTGGCCGAATAACACTTGTATCCCTTCACTTTGGCGCCAAATGGGAGAGAAGATGATGCTTGGCCGAATGGTTAAATGGCTCTTCATCTTGGCGCCTAAATGAACCAAGTGCAAGGCACATGGGGGCTGATCATATACAAAGCACATGGGTGTTCTAGGGACTGTTGTGGTGCAGCCCTTTGCATGGGATGATGGCTGGTCATGTGTTCCTTTCTTAGGCGTGCATGTGTCTCCTCCAAGCTAGCTTGAGTGTGGAGCTAGCTAGCAATCATGGGATGTTTTGTGAACAAGCTTCCTAGCCTAATCCTTATGAGCTTCATAACAACACGTTCAGCTATATTCAGCTACCATTGCTATCATTTTTGATAACTAAGCTCCAAATAGTTCAACTAGCTGAGTTTAGCTAGCCTTGAGCTCCTTCAGCTGAATTGAGCTTTCCTTAATGTTCCATGAGCTGCCTTGTCCTTTGTGAGCTATTTGTGAGCTGCATAGAACGTCCAAATCATCCACCAAGCTACCTCAACGTTCATCACACTCCATTGTACCTATATTAGCAAGGAAATAAGGTAAATCCATGATATTGAGCTAAGACGAGCTAAATACCTTGCTGCCATGTAAGAATATGGTAATGTGAGCTATGATTGAAGGTCATGAGCTAAATATATCATCTCATAATATGTGTAAGATAATGCATGAAGCTTAAGAGCTAATATGAATGAATATGATATAGTAAAACAAATTATAATGATGCTGCCTTGATGTATATAATGTAATCATGCTTAATATGATTATAAAACTATCCTAATATGCTTAAATATCAATGGGTATGTTGTTTTTCATACTAAGTTATTCTTTAACTATTAAAACATTATATAACATAACATAGGAGGGTGTTAAGTTATTAAATGAATCAAAAGCCTCAAGACACTTAGTTTGGAGAACTTCTCTGAATTGTTTGTCCCTTGACCTAGTAATGGGACCTTGTGGCATGACTTCCGGATCTGGGGTAGGTGCGACCATATCATCCCCCCTTCTTTTAAGCGATTTTCCCCAAATCATATCCATCCTCAAAGGGTGATAAGTCAGTGATGTTGAATGAGGCACTGACGCCACCAAACTCACTGGGTAATTCGAGTTTATAGGCATTGTCGTTGATCTTTTCTACAATCTGAAATGGGCCATCTCCTCGGGGTAGTAGTTTAGACTTCCTTTGGTTTGGGAATATTTTCTTCCTAAAGTGTACCCAAACCCAATCTCCCACGTCAAACGTTACCTTCTTCATTCCTTTGTTCGCTTGCTGTTCATATTGTCTCGTTCTCCTTTCAATGTTGTCCTTGACTTGTTGATGGAGTCTTTTAACAAATTCTGCCTTGTTCTTTCCATCTTTGTTTACTATTTGATCACAAGGTAAAGGAAGTAAGTCCAAAGGAGTTAAAGGATTAAAACCATACACTACCTCAAATGGAGAATATTTGGTTGCCGAGTGAATGGTTCGGTTGTATGCAAACTCCACGTATGGTAGGCATTCTTCCCATGTCTTGATGTTTATCTTGATAATGGATCATAGTAGCGTTGATAAAACTCTATTAACTACTTCAGTTTGACCATCCGTTTGAGGATGACATGTAGTAGAGAATAGTAGTTTTGTGTGCCGATTTTACTCCACAAAGTCCTCCAAAAGTGACTTAAGAACTTAACATCTCTATCTGACACAATGGTTCAAGGAAGTCCATGTAACCTTACCACTTCTCAGAAGAATAAGTTAGCAACATGAATAGCATCATCGGTCTTGTGACATGGTATAAAGTGAGCCATCTTAGAGAATCAATCAACCACCACAAATATTGAATCCTTTGCACTCTTTGTTTTTGGTAAGCCCAAAACAAAGTCCATTGAGATATCTATCCATGGCATGGTTGGTATTGGCAAGGGCATGTATAATCCATGAGGCATGACTCTTGATTTTGCCCTTTTACATACTAAACACCTTTCACATACCTTTTCAACATACCTTTTCATCTTTGGCCAAAATAGGTGTTCCTTCAAAATGCTAAGAGTCTTTTCAATTCCAAAGTGTCCCATGAGTCCTCCTTCATGTGCTTCTTTGGTTAACACTTCTTGTATAGAACCTTGTGGAATGCATAATCGTCCTTCTTTGAAAAGATATCCATTATGCTGATAATATTTGTCATGAGCACCTGTTTCACATAACTTATACCTTTCTCCAAAGTCCAAATCAGTAGTATAATGTTCCTTAATGAATGAAAAACCAAGAAGTTTGTAATCCAAAGTGTTAAGTAAGACATACCTGCGTGAAAGAGCATCTGCCATGACATTATCCTTTCATCTCTTATAGTGGATGACATAGGGAAAAGACTCAAGAAATTCAACCCATTTGGCATGTCTCTTGTTGAGTTTGTGTTGTCCTTTGATATGCTTTAATGCTTCATGGTCTGTATGTATCACGAATTCTTTTGGCAATAAGTAGTGCTGCCAAGTCTCCAAGGTTCGAATGAGTGCGTACATTTCTTTGTCATATATTGGATAGTTCAAAGTTGCACCATTTAGTTTTTCACTAAAGTAGGCGATGGGATTTCCTTCTTAACTTAAAACAACACCAATCCCAATTCCAGAGGCATCACATTCAACTTCAAATGTTTTCTCAAAGTTCGATAATGCTAATAGTGGAGCCTTTGTTAAACAACCCTTGAGTTCGTTGAATGCTTCATCTTGTTCTTTGCCCCAAGAGAAGTTCGAATTCTTCTTAATAATCCCTATTAAGGGGGCGGTAATAGAAATGAAATTTGGTACAAACCTTCTATAAAAACTGGCTAATCCATGGAAACTCCGAACTTGGCTGACATTGACCGGCTTTGGCCATTCTTGTATTGCCTTATTCTTTTCTGGATCCACTGACAATCCCTGTGAACTTACAATGAAGCCTAAGAAAGTAACTTGATTAGTACAAAAAGCACACTTCTTGAGATTAGCATATAGGTGCTCTTCTCTTAAAGTGCTAAGAATGGAACGTAAATGTTCAATATGATCGTTTAGTGACTTACTGTATATCAAGATATCATCAAAGTAAACAACACAAAACTTACGAATGTAAGGCCGAAGGACATGATTCATTAGACGCATAAAGATACTAGGGGCATTAGTCAAGCCAAGAGGCATGACTAACCATTCATACAAACCTTGTTTGGTCTTGAATACAGTTTTCCACTCGTCACCTTCCTTCATTCTTATTTGATGGTAACCACTTTTCAAATTAATTTTAGAGAAGATGTTGGCTCCGCTAAGTTCATCAAGCATATCATCCAGCCGAGGTATAAGGTGCCTATATTTGATAGTGATTTGATTCATTTCCCTACAATCCACATACATTCTCCAAGTTCCATCTTTCTTTGGTACCAACAAAACGGGTACAACACAAGGACTTAAACTTTCTCGAATGTAACCTTTGTTTAGGAGTTCTTTGACTTGTCTTTGTAATTCCTTTGTTTCCTCAGGATTGTTCCTATATGCTGCTCTATTAGGAATGGTGGCTCCAGGAATAAAATCAATTTGATGTTTAATTCCTCTAATTGGTGGCAATCCATCGGGAATTTCTTCAGGAAACATATCTCCGAATTCCTGTAAAAGATTAGAAATAGAAGTTGGCAAGTCTTGAGGAGGGTTAGTAAGTAGAAAACTTTCCTTATACATAAGTATAAGTAGAGCCTTCTTAGGTGATAAATGTTTTCTGATATCTCCTCTTCTGGCATAGATATTCATCTTCGGAGTATGAATTTCTTTGACCTTCTTTTCTTTCTCCCATTCTTCTATGCGTCACTTGAGGGTCACTTGACATTCATGAACTTGGCTTGGAAGCATTGGTGCTAATATGATTTTTCTCCCTTGATGCTGGAAAGAGTACTTGTTAGAGAATCCATCATGGGTAGCCTTCTTATCATATTGCCAAGGACGCCCGAGTATAAGGTGGCTTGAACTCATGGGCACCACGTCACAAAGGACTTCATTTTGGTATCTTCCAATTGAAAAAGGTACAACAACTTGTTTGGTTACCTTGGCTTCACCCACATCATTGAGCCACTGAAGTTTGTAAGGATGAGGATGCTTGGAAGTCTTGAGACCCAACTTTTCCACCATGTGAGTACTTGCTACATTTGTACAACTTCTTTCTTTTCTTTTCTTTGCTTTCCTTCTTTTTGAGTGCTGGATTTCTTTCTTTCTTTCTTTTAGAGTGCTTCAATTTCTTTTCTGATTTTCTTTTTCTTTGACTTTGCACTTCACTTGCACTTCATTTTGTATTTTTCTTTTTGTTGTTGTTGCACGCTGCTTTCTTCCACCAAAGCTTTGATTACCGCTTGATGTAAGGCTCTTCTGATGCCTTAACAATTGAATGTGGATTTAGGAAGGAAGCAAACAACCTGCATAAGTGAATAGCTCAAAAGAGAGGGTTAAGGGTAGTAAACGTATGGGTGAATAGGAGGGCTGTTTGAAATGAGTGATGGAAGCAGAAGATGATTGAAATGGCTATGGTTATGGCAATGAAACAAAAGGGGCGGTAGTGAGGATAGTATCTTGAAGAAGTCTCAAAGAAGAACCAATGCTATAGAGAGCAAAGACCCAAACTTTATATTGCTTCTTCAAGGGGTGGTGTTAAGTAGTTTGACCCACTAGTTATATGATCTAGGAACCAGAAGTATCAATATGAAAAGAAAGGGGTTGACGCCATAAGTATAAAATACTTGATAAGTCGATAAAAGTCACCAGGACTTAAGGAAGAGAATAATCTCACTTATATTAATCAAAAAGGTCTGCTTACAAATCAAATAGGAAATCATATTTATAGTTTTTGAAGGGACTTGGCCGAATAGGTACATGTTGGTTCGGCCAGCCCTTGTACCTTCCTAAAATGACATGATTTAAATGCTAAAAGAGATGATGGTTTGACCATTGATGGAGGCAAATGATTCTTGGCCGAATAACACTTGTATCCCTTCACTTTGGCGCCAAATGGGATAGAAGATGATGCTTGGTTGAATGGTTAAATGGCTCTTTATCTTGGCGCCTAAATGAACCACATGCAAGGCACATGGGGGCTGATCATATGCAAAGCACATGGGTGTTCTAGGGAGCCTTGTGGTGCAGCCCTTTGCATTGGATGATGGCTGGTCATGTGTTCATTTCTTAGGCGTGCATGTGTCTCCTCCAAGCTAGCTTGAGTGTGGAGATAGCTAGCAAGCATGGGCTATTTTGTGAACAAGCTTCCTAGCCGAATCCTTATGTGCTTCATAACAATACGTTCAACTATATTCAGCTACCATTGACATCATTTTTGACAACTCAGCTCCAAATAGTTCAACTAGCTGAGTTTAGCAAGCCTTGAGCTCCTCCAGCTGAATTGAGCTTTCCTTAATGTTCCATGAGCTGCCTTGTCCTTTGTGAGCTGTTTGTGAGCTGCATAGGTCATCCAAATCATCCACCAAGCTACCTCAACGTTCATCACACTCCATTGTACCTATATGTGCAAGGAAATAAGGTAAATCCATGATATTGAGCTAAGACGAGCTAAATACCTTGCTGCCATGTAAGAATATGGTAATGTAAGCTATGATTGAAGGTCATGAGCTAAATATATCATCTCATAATATGTGTAAGATAATGCATGAAGCTTAATAGCTAATATGAATGCATATGATCTAGTCAAATGTATTATAATGATGCTGCCTTGATGTATATAATGTAATCATGCTTAATATGATTATAAAACTATCCTAATATTCTTAAATATCAATGGATATATCGTGTTCATACTAAGTTATTCTTTAACTATTAAAACATTATTTAACATAACATAGGAGGGTGTTAAGTTATTAAATGAATCAAAAGCCTCAAGACACTTAGTTAGGAGAACTTCCCTGAATTGTTTAGCCCTTGACCTAGTAATGGGACCTTGTGGCATGACTTCCGGATCTGGGGTAGGTGCGACCATATCAGGATCCCTCTCGGATATAATGGATACTGATACTCCATGTAGCCAAACTATCTCCTTGATATACAACTCTGCGTAATTATCCAAGGCGTAGTCCATTCGCACCGGAATGAAATGTGCCGATTTAGTTAATCGATCACTATTACTCAAACGAAATCCTTTTTATTTGATGTCTAAAGTAGTCCAGTAACAAAATCCATAGTGACTCTTTACCACTTCCACTCTGGAATAGAAAGCAGTTGCAACAATTCCAAAAGCACTTGATTCTTAGCTTTTACTTATTGACATGTCAAACATGTAACAACAAACTCAGTAATGTTTCTTTTCATACCCATCCACCAAAATGACTCTTTACATCCCGATACATTTTGTTCCCGCTTGGATGCATAGTCAGTGGACAGTAATGTGCCTTAGAAAGAATATCTTTCTTCAACTCATCATCAGGAGGAATACAAATTCTTCCTCGATAAAATAGACACCCATCAGACTTGGCTTCAAAGTCTTTAGTCTCACCTTTTTCACAAGTGAAATATTTGTTCAAGCATCTCTCATCTTTTTTTTTCTTATTTCTTTTTTTTCTATTTTTCTATTTTTCTATTTTTTTCTTTTTCTATTTTTAGCTCTTATGCCTTCTGCCGAGACAACATGACCAAGAAAAATAACTTCTGACAGCCAAAACTCACACTTTGACAGTTTTGATATATAACTTTTTGCCCTTAAGTATCTCGAGCATTGTACAAAGATAAACATCATGCTTTATCTTTGTCTTCGAGTATACCAGAATGTCTTCAATACAAACCACCTCAAATTAATCCAAGTAAAATTGAAATACTCGATTCATCAAATCCATGAATGCTATCGGAGCATTTATCAAATCAAACGACATTATTAGGAACTCATAGTGTCTATACTGTGTTCTGAAAACTATCTTTGGAACATTTTCTTCTTTAATCTGTAACTGGTAATATCCCATTCGAATATCAATTTTTTAGAGAAAATTACTACTCCCTTTAAGCTGATCTGACAAGTATTCAATCCTCAAAATATGATATTTATTCTTGATAGTTACTTTGTTTAACTGTCGATAATTTATGCATAATCGCATAGATCCATCTTTCTTTTTCACAAACAACACCGGTGTACCCCAAGGTAAAATACTCAGTCGAAAGAATCCTCGATTTGGCAGCTCTTGCAATTGGTTCTTTATTCTCTTAACTCAATCGTAACCATTCGATACGAACCCATAGATACAAGATTAATGCCTTAAGAACCATTAATATTGAATTCCACCTCTCAATCTGGAGGTAACCCAAATAATAAATCTAAAAAGACATGGAAATTCCCAAGTTATGGAAATATTATATGATCTTACTTAAGATACTTGAGTATCTATCACCTTAGATAGGAATGATGTGCATCATTTTTACATCATTTTAATCGCAACCATTGCTGATATAATGTTATTGACGATTTCACTTTTTCATCAATCATTAAAATTTCCAATTTCATCGCATCTTTCTATATTAATCACTTCTTGTGACCATTAACCCAACCAATCATTGATCAATATGATCTAAAACTCGTTAAATGATAATCCCATAAGATTCATCAGGAACATAAGCTCCTAAATCTTTATCGGACATTTACTACATGTCTGACTCACACTTGCATCATAACCCATAGGTTTTTCCACTACAATATCACTTGATATCAAGTAGAATTGAATAATTCTACTTTAGAATTCCTTATTTCATTCATATGGAAATCTGTATAACTTATCAAGATCCATAGAAATTATTCTCGAACAATTGAAACATTTTCCATCTCAAATGAAAGTCTAAATGTACACATCGTTCAATAAGAAAACTTGATAAATTTGTAGCAATAACTTCATAGACGTTAATGCTAAAATCACACTATCAAGCAAATTTACTATTTTTCTTATCATTACGAACATGAAACTTTTCAAGTTCTTGAGAATCCATCTCAATCTAAACAATAATTCATTGTAGCATGGAATGGTTAGCCAATCCATTTGACAAATTTATCTTCGCAAGGTAACTCTATACAGTTTTATGAACTTGATATCTATTCTCAATCAGACTCATAATCACTTGATTCACTAATAACTCAGCTTTTTATAAACTTTTAGCGAAAATCATATTTATCGCTTACTCAATCAACAATGCTTTAAACAATTTAATGTTTAACTTAAATATTTCTCACTTATTTAAGCTTACCTGGAGGAACCTCAAAGTCATCATTATATTCAGAAATCTCCTCTGGATCCTCATGTGATTCGACTTCTCTTGTAATCCATTTAAACTTTTTAATGGATTCTTCAAATTCAAAAACTTTGTTAAAAGCTGGGGCATTTCTTCCACTGAATGGAGGAAAATACCTAACAACACTCACCATTCTAAGGCGTTTTACAGAAGTCATGTTGGGTCCCTTTGATTCGATTTCAATCTCAACCTTCTTTTCAACATTTTTAACTTTTTACCTTTGTCTTTAGTTTCTCACACTTGAACATAGTCAAAATCATATTACATTAGTAAAGAGTAACTTTACCCCCAATAAGCATCATCACAATATATATACAACTATCAGTAAACGTTTGACATCCTAGTGGCATGTATACATTCTTGACAAAAATTAAGACTCATTTCATATCCAGAAACGACTAAACCTATAGCTCTGATGCCAATAAATGTAATACCCATAACCCGTATAATTATACCATTACAGATTATAGATGTCACCTAAATTTCTAAAAACATTTTCCAATTCAAAAGTGATTGAAAATTTATTTTCTTAAAATGGTACTGATAATATAAAATATCATATCATATCAAACTATCATATACTATTTAAAACATATATTAATATGGATTTATGCTATCGATATTGAAACAGAGTAAAACAATTTAGTTCAGTTTAGTTATTACAAACCATTTCCAAAATAATTCAACATAACAACTAGGACATTGATAAGTACATGCCACTAACAAAGTCAAAATTTCATCATAGGATGTCTTACTGATACTGTAGTATATTCCTTGATGTCTGGAGTGCTCGATACTCTTTAATCTACTCTTGGATTTTTACCTACGCGTGAAAATTATCACATGCTAAGTATATACTTAGTGAGGCAACTAAAACAATAAAAAGTGTAAAACAATAAAAAGTGTAATACAACTCATGCATGAAATTTAATGTCATAAAAAAATGCCATAAGATCATGTTACCTACATATCCAATATTTTACCATGATCAAAATAATATAACTGAATATAAAATTTCTTACCAATATACTTGCCATTTATACCATAAGCTCTCGTAAGCTTATATGTATGTTTATCATTCATTAACCAATAAACCCTAACCCAAAGTATAATTGTATGAAAACCCCGATATAGGAGTCAAATATTGCACCGCAGTGCTGAGGTCGAGCTTTTCTCACCTAATAATGCACCGTAGTGCTGAGCTCGGGCTTTACCCACCTTGTACACTGTAGCGTTTTGTATTGTGTCTTTGCTAGACACTTTGAGGGCTGCACTATATGCCTTCTCTAGACACGCTAGTGCTACCTAATAAACAACTTCTAGACTCTATGGCATGCCGTTAATACCACTGATCCTCAATAACATACTTGGGCATATAGTCTATTTTATTTGATCCATCCATGGCAAAGTATATTATCATAATTTAACAATGGGGCAGTTCATACCCAAAATAACATTCATGGTAAAATATCACATTATCCATGATCAATGCACTATAATTTCACACTGTGACATATCAATGTCATATCGAAGTTATAAAAATGACATAATATCATGCTGATATAAACAAGGTCGACTTATCGGAAGTCTTCCTGATGATGTATAAAACATCTATGTACATGATGTATAAAACATTTATGTACCATGTCATGCATATATTGCACTCACCTTGACACTTTATATATTCCAAAATATATGCCTCAATATGATCCACAATAAACTCTTTTATACTTGACTTGGTTCGATCATAAATCAATCACGATCAGTATAAATCATAAATTCATAACGGTACATATGTTAGTATTATACTAACATAAACACATCCCATAACAACTTCATAATATACTTAAAACACATTTTTAGCAAATATTTAACACTTAATAATTCATTTTAACATTGGCACCAACTTTCCAATTTACACAAAATGGTCTTACACCATTTTATCACTTAGATTCTTAATACCAAAAATTCCAACATTGAAGTTATTACCATTCAATTGCTTTTACAAAGGCATAATTACATTTAAGTAACCCAACTATGCGAATGTTGTACTTAAATCACCAATCTTTTCAAACTTCCAAAATAGTTATATTTCACATTTAAACACTCATTTCAATTCTAAAACACTAATTTCCAGTATAGTACATCAACTATTAAACAATTATACAACCATTCACAATTTTCCAAAATGACTAAATTGGTCCCCCAACTTTTTAAAAATTACAAAATGGTCCCCAAATTTTTATAAGTAGAATACATTTCCGGGCATTATATAAATTTTCCATAATTTTTCTCACTCAAATACATCATAGTTGAATGATTTATTCTTTAAAACTATGTTTTCATGATTTTGCTCGATTTTGATTCGATTCAAGCATGAAATCAACTTTCAATTAACTTTATAACATATCTACAATCAATTCCCTAATTAACTCTCATCAGAACACAAAGTTTCTCCAACTTATAATTTGGATGAATTTTAAAGAATTATTTCTAGGAAGATTGAAGATGTTTTAATCATAAATCAAGCTTGAAAATGAATCTACATCCTCAAAAACATCAAGATTTATCATCAATTTCATGAACCCTATAATGAACATAAACCCTTAGATTTGGGATCTTTGAATTCCAGCAAGATTAGCAAGAAATATTGGTTCCAAATGATAGTGTTTTTTTGCGTAGAACAATTTTCTATTTCAAGGCATAACCCGAAATCCAAAGAAAATTGCTCAAAAATGGAAAACATTTCTTACCATTGGGAGGAACTCACAGTAGTGTTGGTAAAGATGAAGAAATTCCTTTGTCTATTAAAAATTTATAATTTAGTCACTCACTAAATCCATTATGGAATAATATTCTTTTTGGGAAAATTACCACCTAATTCCTTAAACTTTTCCCAATTTTCTATTTTGACCATCAAACTTCCAAAATTTGCATTTTGGTCATTATCTAAATTTTGGGGTATTACATGATCCCTATGACATACAAGGAATTATACCAAGTGTTGTATGATAGACATGTAGTGTCACCTTACCATATGTCACCCTACAACCTCCATACCCCAAATAGTACGATGCTAATGTCCAATGTGAGTATCACATAGGGGTTACTAGATATTCGATTGAGAACTAAAATGCTTTTAAAAAATTGTCCAATGGCTAAGGCAGAAGAACATCATAAAATTTAGTGATAACGAATAACCAAATGTGGATCAGAACCCTCTGCCAAACCATGCAAGTACATGAATCAACGTAATTACTGACGAAAAGGGGAAAAAGACCATAACAAATTGAGTGAGGTAAAATCACCAATGGAATGGGTATGGGGTTAGATGATCAAGCCAGGCCTATTGGTCTCAAGCTCAGTAGTTGAACAAGTTAAGAATGGGAATGTATGTTAGTGTCACAGTCATGAAAGGCACATCATAAAAGATTATTCTGAATTCAGAGCTTTAGTATCAAAAATGATGGATGACAAGGAGATGGAATTTTACAAGGAAGCTGTTGAAGAAGAAAAAATAGAAATGTGTGTATATGAGGGTTATTACAGGGGAGTTTACAATGCTAATTGTCCTTTAGTCATCATACCAAAAGCTCGGGTGGCAAAAAAAGTAACTCTGAATGTGATAATCACACTTCTATATAAGTTCCCCTACCAAGATAATAAGCAAGCACCTTGGAGATACGAGTGCAATATGGATAACTTGGGAGCTTTAGAGAATGAGAAAGAAGAAGTGAGAGAAGTAGGCCATTTTACCAGGAGTAAAAGATGTTATTCTCTAGATCAATCCAAAGAACCTGAGAAAAGATCTACCAATAATAAAAGAAATAGTTGATTTGTTGATGAAAGAGGATGTGCTAATCATTAACATGCTAGTGAAAGAAAATGAGGCTTTAGAATTTATGAAATTCTTGAAACACAACGAATATAGCATTGTTGAACAATTGTGTACATGAATTGTGACTACTATATGGTTGCGAAAATATGTGCAAATATGCACAATCGAACAAGTAATATAATGATGAGTGAGTATCATATCCACATGGATTGGAGGAAATTTATAAGTTCAATCAAAGTAATTTACTATTTCACCTAAGTATAGTTAGTGATGTTATACACAAATGAGAATGATGTGGCAAAATGAAATGAATGTTGTGGAAATAGAATGATGGTGTAAAAGAAATTGGTAGCAAATGGAAATGTCATGGCAAAGTGGATGGAAATGTCTTGGAAAAATTAAAATGAGTGTAGTAGAATCAATTGAAAATGCAAAGGCAAAATTAAATGTAAACACTGGATTTGATTATAAGGACTTTAGACTCTGATAACCATCGTTTTGCTATCAAAATAATTCCTGGCTTCTTAATAAATAAAAATGAAAATGTTGTATAGACAAGCAGGGTCGATCCACAGGGACTGTGGTGTTTCTGATTTAATAAAACTCTTTCTTGATTTAGAAAAAGAGATTCTAGATGAAGTTGAAAGATATATTAAAATAAAATAAAGAAAAGAAAAATATGTAATAATAAATATTAATAGTAATAAATATAAAAGGGGATTTTTTAAAAGTTGTAGTTAAATAAAAAATAGAATTAAATAAAAAGTAATAATTAATAAACAAATTAAAGAGAGTAAGATAAAGAAACTTATTGTGAAAGCAGCCTCAGACTTCAGCTTCGCCTCAAATTCCTCGTATCATCAAACAAATTTTACTTCAAGATTCACGTAAGCTTACAAGAACAATTCTTCGCTGCCAACTCGGATTGTGTGTCATTTCAACACAACTGATTCCGATCTCAGTTTCCTCTTAGCAAACAAATTTGCTAAGTGTGTTCTCGGGAAGTTGAATATGCTTCAATAAGAAAATCCTTCTTCGAACATTAACCATAACAATATCCGGACCAATGTTGAAATAGTTTTGATTTGAAAAGTAAGCTTCAGAAAACAGAGAGAAAATCCGAAGCGATTTAAGTACCTTACAATTCTCACGTTTGGAATTGAGCCTTCGCTTTAGTCTTCGGTTTGAAAGAAAATTAGATAAAAATGACCAAAGTCATACTTAGCATAATAGAAAAGTATGCGAAAATTAGAGAGAAAGCTAGAGAGAAAAAGAAGATTTTATTCTCAAATGAGAGAGATATGTTTCTAGGCTCACCCTTAGAGGGTATTTATAGCCTTCAAAATCCTTAAAACAAGCTAAAAACATCTTAAATCCTAATTAAAACACTTAAAACTATTTAAACTAAAATACCTAAAAATAATAATATAATATTCTAAATCCTAATTAAAATACTAAAACCTATTTAAACTTAAATGCAAAGATAAAGATAAAATATAAAAATAATATCCTAAAACTTAATTAAAATACTAAAAACCTATTTAAACTAAAATACAAAGATAAAATATAATGTTTAAAATATTATCCTAAATTTGAGTTTAATCCAAATCCGAATTCCAGCCAGCTTTGATTCTGAAAATAAAAATCTACAGAATTGTGTCCTTTTTGTGCAATTTCCATAATCTTACGTCTTGTACAGAAAATGAATTAAAATAAACAATAAGCCACAAAAATCAATGATTAAAGAGTAATTTAAAAGTAAAATATTAACTAAATTAAGCACTTATCAGACTCCTCACACAACAAGCTACTACGGGAATAAATGATAGGAGTCACTTAGGAAACTTAAATCTAATTCTCAGGATGGTCTTACTTCTATCCAACCTTAGACATAAGTCTTACTACTCCTTTTAGTCTATTGAAATCCTAGCCTTATGTCTAAGGTTAGATTAAGCCTAGTTACTAACTAGAACCCCTTGCTTATGTGGATCCTCCCTAGTTTCTCTCGAACACTAAGCAATCTTCTAAGGAATGGTTACTCTCATAGCTCCTACAACCTTAAGGAATTAAATGTCATAAACAAAACAAATAACAACATACGAAAACAACCATCCATTAAAATAAAACTTAAATATCCATAAGAAACTCCCACCAAATAAGACTAGTTAATGGTGGGGTTCGAATATTCCAAGTAACAAAACATGAAATTAATTTGTTCCATACAACCCAAATAAGATAAAAGAGAGGAAACAACAAAGAGAAATGAGGAAAAGCCTTCAACGTGCACTGTCGGAGCTCCCCTCGGCCACCATGAACTACCCCAGCTCACTAGCTCCTCTGAGCTCCTCTGAGACACCTAGCTCGCCACTCCTTCTAGCTTGTTAATAGAGGAATTCGATGACAAAGACGACTGATAGAAAAAGGAGAGACATTTTTTCTCTCTGAAATTAAGTTCAATCCAACTTATGTCAAAGTCTCTTTTCTTTTGGTGGCTTTATCTCCTATTTATAGGATATAATAAACCTAGAAATTTGTGTTAAAATTCCTAGGATACCCTGATCAAGATCCTTTCACGTGAGGGAATGAGCAACTGTGGCAGTGGTCCCCTCCAATGCATATGGGCATGGTCCCCTACTGGGTAGATTGCAGTTGGGTGTTGTCTCGACATAATTAGTTGACCTAGGTGGTAAATGTCTCCTCCTAGGTTACTGGAAGTTGAGGGCACGTGAAGACAATGACAGCTGGCTCATAAAAATATCATCTTTCATATTTTTCGCTTCCAAAATATCGTTTGATTTGGAATTTGCATTATGCTCAGCACTCTCATGATGTCACGACAATTATCTTTTTCCTTATCCTTGCTCCCAAATCCTGCACATCAACAAACAAAACACCTTCCCCATAACGCAATACCGTTTACAAAATAAACTACCGCAACAAAATATATTTCCACCACATGCAATTATATACTCCTAAATGCATCTATATGATCCTATATGAGCTCTTATATAGTCAATAACTTAAGTGAAAATGACCTAAATATGGCCTTTTTGTAGAGTTATCACAACCCCAAACTTAAGTTATTGCTTATCCTCAAGCAATGGATATTATTAAGCAAAATAAAAATACCATGGTAAGTTCAGGTTCAGGATAGTTATATGGGATAGAATTTTAGCCCTCAGCACATTTGGCTTCAACACACTATACTAGTTTGAGAAATCAAGTACTGTTTCCTAGGGCAAGATCCTTTTTGTGAGTGTGTGCGTGTGATTGTATAAATTCCATGCTTAACAAATCTAGAAAATTTCTAAGCAAGCTCTCTTGTTTTGCCACGACATTTACAAGTTTACTCTTACATTGTTTTCTTCTCTTTTTTTAACTGTTACGAGGGGAGTCAACCCATCAAACCTACTATCCCACACTCTAGGTGAAAGGGAGCATACCTTCCACCCCCGAGCTAGTCAGGTAGAGTCATCTTGTGACTACTTTCATTCACTCATATGCCATGGCTACCATTTATTTAAATACAGTTTACAGGAAATTCCATGGCATAGCAGAGTGTCCCTCTACAGATATGCCGAAGCATTTATTTGCAATTTCATTCATTTTTTATGCGGGGTTTTCATCATTCATTATCAAAGTTTTATGCCAAGGCATGCAAGAGTTCTCTTATAAAAAATTTCTAAGTTCCTTAAGTATGGAAAACATACAATCGTGTATCCAAGGTTTCAAAGAAGCAAGTCCTAGAGTTTGAGATACCCTACCTCCCCCAAACTTGAGAGAAGCATTGTCCTCAATGCTAATTAAAACTAAGTAAAACTAAAGTACATACTATGCAATGCAATGCAATGTAATGCAATGCAATGAAATGCAAGGTACCTTGACTACTTATACGGGTGGTGGTGCGACATTCGTGCGACGTGGGTGTTTGTGCAATTGTGTGGTGCTGGAGTGTTCAAAATATGATGTTGGTGTAGCAGGGGGTCCTAAGGCCTTCTAGGACCAGGGATAGTTGAGGCTTCTCACGTCTAGACACCTTCTTCAACCGACGTCTACTCCATCGTAGAGGATTTTACTACGACATTTATGATTGTATGTCCTTAAATGGCTCTATAGGTTGTGGGGGTGCTGGTACGGTTGAGTGTTGGAGCTCAGTTTCTTGACATTAAGTTGTTGGTACTAAGTAGAATAGATCAGGATCGCTGGTTCCTCATCATCAACGTGCTGGTGAGAATCTTCTGATGCCTCGACATTCTCAGATGGGCGTAAAAGCGTATCAAGGAAGATTGGGATATCAAGATTAACGTGTGGGAGAATATCCATGAAAGCATTTGCCGGGAACTCATCTCGACACTTTATATAAGCAAAGAAGGTCATCATATTGCTGGTCAGCTGTTTACTTGATCTTAGGTTCGCTTAATGACCTCCTCTAGAGCATCTAGTTTTGCCCTGATATCTTGGGTTACATCATCGCATAAAGTGTTCTCCTCTTTTTCTTTTCCTTTTTTTCCTTGAATCCAAGTAACATAGGCAACTTGGCCTTTGTAATACCAGACAACCCATGCAATATCTCATCAAACTGCTCATTTGGCACATTTTTCTTATGATAGAGAGCTGTAATGAGGTTTAGAAATACCAAGGCACTGATAGGTCGCTTTAAACTAGTATGAACTTATTCCACAATTACGTTGCCTATGTTAATAGAATGCCCTAACAAAATAGAGTGCAACTAAAGCATCCTTTGCAGTGAGGTCGTGGTGTTGTGGTCAGTAGAGAGAAGCTTGTGCTTCATGTAATGATTCCACAACTTAGCCCTCAGTTGTAGCCTCTCGCTATCCACCGTTCATTGGCTGACTTATTGGCCATTCCACTGTGTGTTTGAAAAATAGAGGTCTTCCAATATGCCATGGTAAGTTACATTATCTACCTCTTTTGTGAATGTGGTGTGGTTAAAATATCGATTAGTAGCCAAAAAGGTAAAGTGAATACAAATACCATGAACCACCACGACATGTTGATTTGGGTCAGTTAAGTTGGCATAAAACTCCTTCACCAGAGAGGCATTCACGTTCCCTGGATGCTTGGCAAATTTTTATCATTTATTTTGGTGAACAATGTCCATGACATCTATGTCGAGGTGGACATTTTCAGCGTCAGAGAAAATGAAGCCTAACTCAAAGAAAACTCGGTGGTTTTTTAGCTCTTGAAATCGTTCTTGCATCGATTCATCGATGAAACACGATGGATATGATGGATCCATGCTTGAGGGATATGAGCGCGCCATGGTTTAGATGACAAAATAAAAAAAATGAAAAAACTTGAAGCTTTTTGTCTATGGCGTTCGGTTTGAAGGAGGGAAGAAAAAAAAGATGAAGATTAAGTGAGAGAGTAAAAAGGATGAAAACAAGATGAAAAGGTAAAATGTGGGGTTATTTAACGTGTGGATGGGGTGTTGGTTAAGGAAAAAAGACAAAAATAATAAATGAAAAATTGAACCCTAATAACCCTAAAAAATTCAAAAAGTAAAAAGGTAAGAAAAATTTCCCTCTTATTTTGTCTTGTTACTGCCTATTCCTCTTTCTTTAGCCGTACGATCATCACATACCTACTGTGTGAACCCTAAAAATACAAAATAAAAAAATAATTAACCGAAAATAAACTAAATATAAACCAATATAACAATAATATAAAACAAAATAAACATTTATTTATGCATATTAGTAAATCCAAAATGTAATGGCATCTTCAAAATGCTTAGCCAATTCTGGTATCGTGCAAGAAGAGTGTCGATATGTCACGCAAGGGAAGATCTCCTTGATAAGCCTTTAAACGCTGACTTTTAACTTTGAAAATGGACCCATCATCTATATTCTAGATATTAATAATGTCATGAGGGTAGACAAGGTGTTCTTCAAAAGGTCTAGACCATCGTGACTTCAGTTTGCTGGGAAAGAGCTTCAACCTCGAGTTGAAAAGGAGCACCTGCTGGGCAATATGAAAATACCTTGGCAAAAACATTTGATCATGCCACTTCTTGATTTTTTCTTTGTAAAGCTTGACATTTTCATAAGCTTGTGCTTGAAATTCTTCTATTTCATTCAGATCCAGTAAACGTTTCTCCCCAGCTATTTGTGCTTCAAAGTTCAACTTCTTGATAACCCAATATGCCTTATGCTCTAACTCCACAGGTAGGTGGAATGCTTTCCAATATACCATCTTGAATGGTGACATTCCCAAAGGTGTTTTGAATGTCGTCCAATAATCCCAGAGCGCTTCGTCCAGCTTCGGGGACCAGTTCTTCCTTCTACTCTACGATTTGCTTAATCTCTCGGTTGGACACTTCAGCTTGCCCATTGGTTTGTGGGTGATATGTCATGGAAATTTTATGTCGTACTCTATATTTTTGTAATTCATTGGCAATTAGCTTGTTATCAAAATGAGTGTCCTTGTCACTGATGATGGCTCTAGGTGCTCCAAATCGGGTAAAGATGTTCTTGTGAATAAACTCGAGCATAATTTTAGAGTTATTCCTCGGTGTGGCAATAGCTTTAACCCACTTATATTCATAGTCCATACAAAGTAAACTATACAAATCTCTAAAAGAATATGGGAGCAGTCCCATGAAGTCAATGCCCCACACATCAAAGAGCTCGATCTCCAAAATGTTTTGCAATGGCATTTCATGTCGTCAGGAAATGTTTCCAATGCGCTGGCATCTATCACATGCTTTGCAAAACTCGTGAGTATCCTTGAACAGTGATGGCCAATAAAAGTTTGATTGGAGGACCTTAGCAGTAGTCCACGCACCTCCAAAATGTCTTCCACAGGGTATTGTGTGGCAATGGTGTAGAATGTCTCTTTGCTCCTCCTCAGGGACACAACATCGAATTATTTGATCAGTGCATTGTTTGAATAAATATGGCTCATCCCGGAAGTAGTACTTGGCATTATGCTTGAACTTCTTCCTACCCTGGTTGTTTAATTCATAAGAAAAAAATACCATTAACAAGAAAATTGACGATGTCAGCGTACCATGGAATTGTCGTGGCATATAAAATTTTCTCATCAGAGAATTTTTCTTGAATATCTAAAATGTCATGGCATTCAGAATTGTTCTCTAGCCTAGATAAATGATTTGTAACCTAGTTTGCAGTACCGTTTCTATCTATCATCTCTAAGTCAAGTTCTTGCAGTAGTAATATCTATCTAATGAGTCTAGGCTTGGAATCTTTATTGTTCACTAAATATTTTATAGCTGAGTGATCAGTGTGAACAATGACTTTGGTGCCTATCAAGTATGGGCTAAACTTATGCTTCATTCCAGGTACAACTAGCATAATATATAACATAAAAAATGTTACCTCTACGTTGCTCAAGTACAACTCCTACGGAAAAATCACTCGCATCACACATCAACTCGAATGGTGACGTCTAATCGGGGGGAACCACAATGGGTGCAGAGATAAGTCTTTGTTTCAGCTCGGTGAATGCGCCATATCAATTTTTATCGAACATGAAGGGATGATTTTGTTGAAGCATGGTGTATAAGGACTTAGATATCGTGGAGAATTCCTTTATGAATCTTCTATAAAACCTATCATGTCCAAGGAAACTCATAATTCCCTTGACAAAATTTGGTGGGGGTATCTTCTCGATCACCTTAATTTTAACTTTGTCCACTTCAATGCCCTTATGAGAGATCTTATGGTCTAGGACAATGCCTTCGATCACCATGAAGTGACACTTTTCCCAATTCAGCACGAGATCAGCTTCCTCACATCGCTTGAGTACCTTTGCCAGATTGCTGAGGCATTTATCAAAGTCATCTCCAAAAATAGAGAAGTCATCCATAAATATTTCTAGAAAATCCTCAACTATGTAAGAAAATATGGCTTGCATGCAGCGCTCAAAGATTGTCGGAGCATTACAGAGTCCAAAAGGTCTGCTCTGGAAAGCATAAGTGCCATAGGGACACGGAACATAGTCTTCTCTTGGTGACAGTGCGTGTTGGTAACAACTCATTTTCCTCACTTGTCACCACGGTCGTACTTCCCTTATTTCATACACATTGGATGAGACTCACCCAAGAACTATTAGAGATTGGGTAAATCACTCCATCATCAAGCCATTTGAGAATTTCTTTCATCACGACTTTCTTTATGATTGGGTTTAATCTTCTTTGTGGTTCTATAGATTTGCCATGGCATTCTTCCAGCAGGATTTTGTGCATGCAAATGGCGGGACTTATTCCTTTCAGATCCGACATAGTCTATCATAACATTTTCTTGTGTTGTGACAAAACACTTAGCAAATTACATTCCTGGTTAAGAGTAAGGGTAGAGGAAATAATAACAGGTAAAGTTTCATTACTACCAAGATAAGCATATTTAAGATGATGTGGCAAATTATTTAACTCTAGGGTAGGTGCAAGCTGTAATGAGGGCTTAGAAGGAACAAACTCATCGAAATCAAGAGGTTCAAAACGTGTACCTAGGCTATCTATGAGAAAGCTAGCCAGCTGCTCTTCCAAAGAAAAGTTTCTTCTTCAATAAGCCTCTCATATTTTCTCCTATTGAACATGGAATAATAAAACTGCCTGGATCTTGTCGCTTTGGTGGCAGCTTGCTTAAGGTAGAGCAATATGCTTTTATCGTGGCTACTGTCTCGTACTTCTCAGTTTTTTTCTTGGTAACAATCTATTTGAGGAGTTTAGCATATATCGACATTTGTTATATAGCTTCAAGAAAAGGAACATTGATGTGAAGTTGGTCTAGAATGTTGACAAACTTCTTGAATTGAATGTCATCATTATACTTCTTCAGTCTTTTTGGGAAAGGAGGTGGGGGGTCTGACTACCTTTAATGAAGGGATTGGAACAACATTTGTCATGGCATTTTAATTTGTTCCCTCAGTTGCTTTACTAGACGAAGCCTCGTCATTTTCCTCTTCCACTTGCATCTCTTATGGCAATTCACGCTCATCTTGCACGGTTATAGGGGGTAAATCATTCTTCGATCTTCTCCTAAACTTGTATTCTACATTGATTTGGGTGCCACTTCGTAGAGTGAGTACACTGCATTGCTCTTTGCCATGAGGTTTTGTGACTTCAGTGTCACTCGGCATACGACTTGCGTTCTGAATGTCTAACTCGAATGCTCCATGTAATTTTCGCCCAATTCTAAGCCTTGTAGATGAAAATTGATAATCATTTTTTGCAATCCTGTCTAGAATGTCGAATGCCTCTGTAGGTGATTTATTGAGCAATGTCCCATTTACCGAGGTATCTAGCCTCATCCTCGTGGGCACATTTACTCTGTTATAGAATATTACCACTTGAGTCTAATCTTGAAAACCATGATTTGAGCATTTGTGAGGTAATCCTTTATAACAATCCCATCGTTCATACATTGATTCCTCATCAGCTGGACGAAAAGAAGTGATGTCGTTCCTCAGTTTGGTATTCATGTTCGATGGATTATATCTTAGCAAAAAACTTTTGTACATATCAGTCCAAGACTCTATCAAACCAGTTGGAACGCCACTCAACCAAGCCCTTTCTCAGCCATGCAGAGAATATGGAAATAACTTTAAATTTAATAAATCTTCGTGCAGTCCTTGTTGACAGAAAGAATCACATACCTCTAAGAAGTTACGAATATGTTGTCTGGCATCTTCATTTTGAATCCCCCCCAAATTGCCCTATGGAATTTAGCACATTGAACATGACAGGTTTGAGCTCGAAATGGCCTCCATGAATCTCGGGTGCCACAATTCCTGGATTTAAGTCGTCTAAGATAGAATTTAAGTGATCACGAATGGCACGAGGTCTGGCTACATTCCAAGGATTCGAAATTGCCTTGGTATTCTGATCTTCCTCATGACCAATACCTTGATTTCCAATTTGATACAGGTTTGCATGTTGAGCACGTCATCTTTACCTAAACAACCTCTCAATCTCAGGTTTAATTGGTTCTAATGGCTCGTCAAAGTGTCTTCTGGTCATACACCAAGAAAAACTAGAAAAAGATAACGAAAATAATAAGTAAAACTATATATAAAAAGTAAAAAAGTAAAATAAAAATTCTATGACAAAACTAATTAAATTCCAGTTGCCAATCTCCGACAACGACGCCAAAAACTTGTCCGCGAATTGTGACTACTATATATGGTCGCGAAAATATGTGCAAGTATACACAATCAAACAAGTAATACAGTGATGAGTGAGTATCGTATCCACGGGGATTGGAGGAAATTTATAAGTTCAATCAAAGCAATTTACTATTTTACGTAAGTATAGTTAGCGATGTTATATACAAATGAGAATGATGTGGCAAAATGAAATGGATGTTGTGGAAATGAAATGATGGTGTAATGGAATTTGGTAGCAAATGGAAATGTCGTGGCAAAATGGATGGAAATGTCTTGGCAAAATTAAGATGAGTGTAGTGGAATCAATTGAAAATGCAAAGGCAAAATTACATGTAAACACTATATTTGATTATAAGGACTTTAGACTCCTCACACAACAAGCTACTATAGGAATGAATGATAAGAGTCACTTCACTTAGGAAACTTAAGTCTACTTCTCAGGATTGTCTTGCTTCTATGCCTTACTTGCTTGACAGAGTTTACTAAGTGTGTCGTATGCTATCTCTAGTCAAGGGACTCGACAGGTTCAGGATTTCATGGCAAAACCTATTGGCGTTAGCAAGTGAATTGATCCTATTGGTTCAGATAACAGAATATGTCATGACAATACCACTTAGCGACAACAATAACATCTAACCTCTCGAACGAGCACTACTCATTTTAGTCAATTGGAATCCTAGCCTTATGTCTATGGTTGGATTAGGCTTAGTTACTATCTATAATCCTTTGCTTATGTGGATCCTCCCAAGTTTCTCTCAAACACAAAGGATATTCTACTTAGTCATTCTCTCGAACACTAAGCAATCTTCTAAGAAATGGCTACTCTCATAGCACCTACAACCTTAAGGCATTAAACATCATAAACAAAACAAATAACATCATACAAAAATAACCATCAATTAAAATAAAACTTAAATAACCATATGGAACTTCCACAAAATAAGACTAGTTCATGGTGGGGTTTGAATATTCCAAGAAACAAATCATGAAATTAATTCGTTCTATATAACCCAAATAAGATGAAAGAGAGAAAACATCAAAGAGAATGAGTAAAAGCCTTCAACGTGCACTACCGAAGCTTCCCTCGACCACCACTAATTGCCCCAGCTTGCTAGCTCCTCTCGGACGCCTAGCTCGCCACTCCCTCTAGCTTATTAATGGAGGAATACCACGACAAAGACGATTGACGGAAAAAGAAAGACCTTTTTTCTCTCTGAAATTAAGCTCAAACCGACGTGTGTCAAAGTCTCTTTCTTTTGGTCCTATTTATAAGGGAGAAAAAACATAGGAATTTGTGTTAAAATTCCTAGGATACCCCCATTAGACTCCTTTCACGTGAGTGGGTGAGTAGCTGTGGAAGTGGTCCCCTCCAAGGTAGCTGGGCATGGTTCCCTCCTAGGTAGATTGCAGATGGGTGTGGTCTCGACAGAATCAGTTGACCCAGGTGGTAGATGTCTCCTCATAGGTGACTGGTGGTTGAGGGAACGTGAAGACAAGGACAATTGGCTCATAAAAATATCATCTTTCATATTTTCTACTTTTAAAATGCCATCTGATTTGGCATTTACATTCTACTCATCACTCTCATCATGTCATGGCAATTCCCTTTTTTCTTATCCTTGCTCTCAAATCCTGCACATCAACAAACGAAACACCTTCCCCATAATACAGCACCGTTTACAAAATAAAATACCGCGACAAAATATATTTCCACCACATGCAACTATATGTTCATAAAAGAATCTATATGTTCCTAAAAGAATCTATATGATCCTATATGACCTCTTAGACAGTCAATAACTTAAGTAAAAATGCCCTAAATATGGCCTTTTCATAGATTTATCAAGTTACACAAGCTACTTGCTCGTATATCAAGCCTTACTCTTCTACTAAGTTTTGATGCACGCCGAAACACTCTGTTGAAGGTTTTGAATCAAACCCTAATGTCGAAAGACTTTCCTATGGATAAACTAGATAGATTGGTTACAAATATTCAAGCAGATAACTTCATTTCCTTTATCTAATGATGAGATTATGTCTGGAATGTTTGGCAGCTACAAAGCTTTACATATCGCCATCAGATGCAAGGAACATGTCTTATCTCGAGTATTGGTTGAAAATGTCTCTACACTGAATGTAATGCCATTATTGACCCTAAAAAAGTTTCTCATTGACAGTACACTCATGAGAAATTGTCCATAGCGTTGTTCGAGCATTTATGGAACCAAAAGAGAAAGTGTTAGGGAAGATTGACATTCCTATAACTATTGGCCCATCTACCTATGAGGTTAAGTTCTTTGCCATGGAAATCATGCCAACTTAGAACTACTTCCTAGGAAGACCTTGGATTCATCAAGCAGTGGCAGTCCCATCCACACTGCACCATAAACTCAAATTTGTGATTGAGGGGAGGTTGTTATGCATAAATACTGAAGAAGACATAATTGCTTTTGTCTCCACTAGTTCCCCTTATGTTGAAGTAGATGAAGAAGCCCTTGAATGTTCCTTAAGATCTTTGGAGTTTTTCAATGTCACATTCTTGGCTGAGGGAAGGAAGATATCTAAGACCATATTATCCAACCGCACCTGAATGAAAATCAAGCTGGCTTTGGGAAGGGAAGCAAAGGCTGAAAAAGGGTTAGAAAGTCATCTACAAGGATCTATTAATCATGTGTTTCCAACCATTAAGAGAGATCATTTTGTCTTGGGATATCAGCCAACCCTGGGAGAGAAATTGAAGGGAATCCAGAAGAACCAAGAAATGAGAAGAGCAAGTATAGTTGGAGAAGACCTCAAGTGGGAGTCGATGACTTTTCCACCGCTATATGATAGCTTTATTTCTAGAGATTATATGTTCCAAGGAAGTCAAAAAGTCAAGAAACCTATTGTTGAGGATGCACTGGAAGATTTGAGCACTAATATCATACTAGGTGATGAGGATGGGGAAGGAAGAGCTGTAGTAATTTATCTTGATCCACCAGGATTTGTGCTAGATAATTGGACTGTTGAAGAATTACATGTTATTTACAAAATTGTTTTATAGTAATACACGAAAACTTTCCATATTTACTAAAACCGGGGCAATAGGTGATCTTTTATAAAGGGTTAACATATTTGTCTTTAATTTTCAATAAAATATGCATTTCTATTGATTCAAAAAGTGGAAAATATTCTCACATGCATTCTTTCATTTTATATTACTTATATATTATTTCATTCTATTTATCTTTATATGGGGACCCCAAATATTAATGCATGAATGATGATAACTTTGACCTGGAGATTGATTTCGAGCTACCCATAGGTCAAGGGAAATCGAGGATTGTGATAATGATGAGGAATGTGACTTACCTTCTGAATTACTAAAAATGGTGGAAAGGGAGGATAAATAGATTCTGCCTCATGGGGAGCCTACTAAAACTTTGAATTTAGGATCAGATGAAGAGAAAAAAGAAATCAAGATTAACACCAATTTTTTCTATCGATGAACGTCAGAATTTGATTGAACTGCCTGGTCATGTGAGGACATGCGGAGTTTAGATACAAAATTGGTGGTACAAATTGCCAATAAAACTATTGTAACATCCCAAACTATGGGTTAGTGACTAAATGGTAAAGTTTCAGAAATTTGGTGATTAAAGTAGAAGAATGGATTAGTTCAATGATTTATCTGGAAATAAATCCTAAAAGTTGTTAGTAATTATCAAATGAAGTAGAGGGCAAAATGGTCATTTGACTAATAAATGAATTAAAAATAGTTATGATAACATATATATCCTTATCATATCTATTTTTAATTCATTTATTAGTCAAATGACCATTTTGCCATCTACTTTATTTGATAATTACTAACAACTTTTAGGATTTATCTGGAAATAAATCCTAAAAGTTGTTAGTAATTATCAAATGAAGTAGAGGGCAAAATGGTCATTTGACAAATAAATGAATTAAAAATAGATATGATAAGGATATATATGTTAGAGGGGATAAGGATGAAGAGATATTCTCTTCATCATCATCTTCTTCTTCTTCTTCATGTACGAGAGAGAGAAGAGCCAAGCTTGCAAAGGTAAGATTCCTTGTTAGCTGATTATTTGTTAATTTTAAAAGTGGGTTTTGATCATTAGGTAATACTTAAGCTTATGGAAAGCTTAAGGTGTCCTAAAATCAAAAGATAAAGAAGTTATGAAAGATTAAAGAAAATGAGTTTCTTAAGGAAATTCTGGAAAAGAGTTAGTAAGTGAATTTTGAGAAGGAATTTGACTTGTCATCAATCTAATTAAGGAATATGGAGTGTTAGAATTAGATTTAAAACATGTTAAAAATCTGGTATGATTCTTGAAGTTAATAAAGAGGAGAGGATATTAAGGTTAAAGACGAGATAATTGATTATAAATGAGTTTAAACATGTATATGAAAGTTAGGAATATGAAAGGGGATGAAATATTAAGCATTTGAGTGAAGAGTTGATGATTTTCGGGTTCAAAAAGAGGTTTTGGGCAGAGTGCATCGATGCACATTCATAGTGTATCGATGCTTCAAGGTTAAAACCCAAAAATTGTTTGAAGGTATATCGATGCATTGGTAGTGCATCGATGCACTCTTTTAAAATAAAAAACATCGAATTCAATTCATGCATCGATGAATAAGTAGTGCATCGATGCATACCAGTAATAATACAACATCGAATGCATTTTATGCACCGATGCATCAGTAGTGCATCGATGCATACTTTCATTGAAAGATGAAATTGTCATTTTTCTTAGTCTAAGGAGTGAACCATTAGAGTATATTAGTTATAATACTAATATAGATCTATGTATGATGATGTAGATATAGAACATGATCCCGTTCTGGATCAATTGAAGGATTATAATCGAATCAAAGCAAAGCTAAGGTGAGTGCAATTTAATTTTTACTTATATTATTGAATAAACATTTGGCTTGAGATGAGCCAGTGATGGAGTTACTATGGTAAGAAGTAACTCCTAAAATGTTATTTGAGTGGTGATCAATGTTATGATTTGTGTGATTATGAGATATATAAGTTATATGGAAAGTATATGTGAAATAAGATATGAGCTTTTATGAATATGTGATATGAATAAAGCTATAAGAAATGATTTATGTGAATACATGCATATTTGATGCGTGTTATATGATATTAGATATATGTTTACACATACATATGGTATATGACCGAAGAGAATGAACATGTGATTATAAGATCAATGATTACACGTACATTTGGTACGTGACTGAAAAGAAAAGATATATGTTCATAAGAGAAAGGATATGAATAAGTAAATTGAACTTTTATGAATGTTAATGCCCATGTTATGTGATAAGAGAGCTAGTGGTATAGTTGGCATGCCAAGGGTCGAGGGTTTACCTATGTTCTTCGGGACATATGGAATGTTTACCTATGTTCTTCTTGAAATATGGACTGTGTACCTATGTTCTTCGGGACATATAGACTGTTTACCTAGGTTCTTCGGGATCTATGGACTGGTCCTTCGGGACGAATATTGAACTAAGGTTTGGTGCCCCATGAGGGAATTGATACGAGCTGTGGTGACAGCATTAGTGCACAACCTCAATGTACTCACATACCTTAAGTTCTCAAATGTATACATGGGCTAATGCAAGGGCTTTAAATATAATAAATAACTTGTTATGATACTATATATATGCTTTGTTGTGAAATGACATGGATACTCGATGGTGAGTATAGAAAGGTTCAATATATGCTTACATGATAGAAAGAAATTAGTAATAATGATATGAGTACTGATAAGTATTTTAATGATATATGTATAAGTATGCATTATGTTATATGAAATGGTTTGAGGTTTTATTATATGTTTTATATGCCTCACTAAGTCAAAGACTTAGCGTGTAAGTGATTTACACGTAGGTATGGAGAGGAGTAAAGAGCGATGTGGAGTAAGACAGGTCAGCTCTCCTTACTCAATGTCATATCAGAAAAGAGGTGATTAATATGTACTTTAATATATAAAGTTCTAGTTGGCATGTATTCAAAAGAATATATTGTATAAACTCTGAATAGTTTTGTAAACGTTTTGAATAAGTTGAATGTTATAAAAGTTTTTAAATTACTCAATATTTTATACGAATAAATGTTTGAAAAGTCAATGTGACACTTCGGACTCGTATCTGTGTCGGAATCAGGTTGGGGGTGTTACAACTATAATCTAGACCGGTACAAAAAAAAAAACTTAGAAGAATAAGACCTGAGACGCAGCTAAAATTAAAGAAAAAAATAATTCAATATTGGATTCCTTAAAATGGACAAATATCATGAGTGGGTGGAAAATATTGTCCCCGTACCAAAGAAGGATGAGAAGGTTTGTATGTGTGTTGACTACAGTGATCTCAATAGAGAAATTCTAAAGGACAATTTCCCTTTGTCACATAGAGACCTTAGTGGTCAATACTGTTGGAAACTCCCTGTTTCAATTCATGGAGGGATTCTCCAGCTATAATCAAATAAAGAGGCATCATGAAGATATGTAAAAGACCACGTTTCTAACCATACGGAGCATATTTTACTACAAAGTGATGCCATTTGGGCTAAAGAACGTAGGGATAACATACCAGAGGGCCATGGTAACATTGTTTCATGACCTGAAGCATAGATAAATAGAATTTTACGTTGATGATATGATTTTCAAGGCCAAGACAAAGGAAGAGCATGTTGATAATTTGAAGAAACTCTTCCAGAGGTTGAGGAAATGTTAACTGAAACTCAACCCAAATAAGTGTACCTTCTGGGTAACAAATGAGAAGCTCTTGTGATGTAGTTCAACCTAGCATTCCTTGGATGGATTGTGAAGTCAAGGTTGTACCTTTGATTGTTTCGATCTAGGAAAGCAACAAGGATCATGCACAAACAAGAAAGCTCAAAAAATGGTTAAATGGGAGTAATGAAATGGAAAGATAAATATGGCAGCGAAATATATATAAGTTGGTGATATGTTTAAAGGAAATGATGAAGTATAGTAATGGAAGTAGAATAAAGGTGATAGAGATGAATATGAAAGGCAATATCTCAAAGAAGACTCAAAGAAGAACCAATGTTAAAGAACAAAGACCCAAACTTTATATTGCTTCTTTAAGGGGTGATAAACAATGACATTGCCCCACTATCTATAAAGAGATAGGAACCAGAAGTATCAGGGTGAAATAGATAAGGGTGACGCCACAAGCATAAGATTGATAAGTCGATAAAGTTCACTTAAGAACTAAAGAGAGAAACTCTAACAAATATTTGATTAAACAAAGTCAATTGCCTTTTACAAATGAAATGGAAAGATATTTATAGGCCTAAGAGATGTCTAGGATGAACATACAAGATTTAATGATTGAACATTTATGGATGAATGTTCATCCTTAAGTAGATACAATGTATGTCCCCTATGCAAGTTCATGGACTAATAAAATAAATGAATGTTCATCCATTTAAGTGAATACATCTTCATATTCGGATTCATCCTCTTTTTATGTGAACATGTTGGTTCATTTCCTTGCATGAATTTGGAGGAATGTTTCATTGTATGTTCAGCCCCCTTTGAAATACATGCACCAAGTGTGAACGTGACTCATAGGCTCCCTTCATGCTTGGTGAATGAGTTTGAAAATAATACATCCATCTCCCTTGAATGTGAACAAGTCCTTTAGCCTCCTTGTATGATTGTACACGCCATATATGGATTCATGAAGGTGGAAATGCATCAGGTGTGAACATGGCCCTTCATTTGGTGTAAATCCCATACATATTTCCACCCTACACTGTCTTAATTAATCTGGTTATATCTTGAGCTCCCAATATAGGATTGATATGATTCAAAGTGAGTTAGAAATCTAAGAGATAGGGGATTAAATGTTTAGAAGACTTCACCACCCAAAGATGCTTGGAACATGTTCAAAAAAATGGTGATCTCTATGAGTGACGTGAATCTGTCCATTGGATTTCCTTGAATGTACCTTGTACTAAATACAAAATGTATATAAGTTACAATGCTCAAGGTAATGAATAAGTAATAAGTAACATTCTAATGTAACACATGATGCCATGGCTAATATAATAATGCAATTTATATGATAACATAAGTAAGGAATGTGTAACATATGCATGAAACAAGCTAATTAAAGATGTGACATGCATGAATATCATATAGGATGCAAAGATAGGACAATATATGAATATTCAAGCATAGTTTAGAATGTAAAAAAATGATTATAACACATATAAAGGATAAATGAGTAAATAAATAATAAAATATGGAAGAACTCCCTTAGAATCATCTTGAAAGAACTTCAAAGTTGTGAGCATGTTTTGTTTGAACTTGGTGGTCGGTAAGATCACATCATTCCCCCTTATTTAAGTTGATTTGTCCCCAAATCGATGCTTGGTACTTAAGGGAACAATTTTGATCTTCGTTGGAATGAAAATTCTTTCATTCTCATCTTGCATCGTTTTCTTTGCTCAAAATGCTTCACATCTTCAAGTCTTTGCTTTTGAATGAACAATCTGAAAAATAAAACAAAGTTAGAAGTAGATGATTTAGAATCAAAGAAATGGAAAGGATTAAATTCATGAATGAATGAGTTTTCACTCTTAATGTTCTCTATTGTTAGTTTCATTAAATCTTCCCTTTCATAAGGTGCATTCGATCTTGAGTATGAGGTCAATGTACTTTCAAGGTTAATGAACATGTTCTTTATAATTTCAAGTGACACATATTTTAGAATTTAAAAAGAAATGATGCTTGAATCATCTTGAATATCCCTTGGAATAACCTGCAAATTTAAATAACAAATAGAAGAAAAAAATGATTATTATAAAGCAAAACTTCCTTCTCCTCGCATTCTTTTCTCTCGTGCTCATGTCCCTTTTGAAATTTCTCTTCTTCATTCTCCTCTCGTATGCTCTCTTTGCATTCCAGTTCATTTTGAATTCCACTCTCACACTCATGTGTCTTTTCACACTCAATATTTTCAATATTCTCATTTTCTTTCTGATTTCCCTCCACTGTTATTTGTTTCTCACGTGAAACTTCTCTTTCAACTTTCTTAATGTCTTTAGTTTTCTTCCATTCCTCTATACGTGATTTGATGATAACTTGGCATTCATTGACTTGATTTGGGCACATTGGAACCAACATGATCTTTCTCCCTTGGTGTTTGAATGAATACTTGTTGGAGAACCCATCATACAATGCTCGTTTATCAAACTGCCAAGGACGTCCGGGGAGTAGATGGCTTGAATTCATAGAAACAACATCACACAAGACTTCATCTTCATATCTCCCAATTGAAAATGACACAAGTACTTGCTCTATGACTTCTAACTCTTCATCTTCATTTAATCCTTGCAAAACATACGGACTGTGATGTTTGAACGTTATAAGCCCCAACTTCTCGACCATGTATTTGCTTGCAAGATTTGCACAACTTCCACCATCAATGGCTACAAGGCATACTTTATCATTCACATGAAAACAAGTATGAAATGGATTCCTTCTTTGTTGTACGTATTCCATTCGAAAGATGGGAGAATTGTTAGTGAAAAATTAATAGTTGAATAAGATGAAAGGACCTTACCAATAATCACTCACAAATCCTCACGATCACTCTAAAAAAATGATGATGCTCCACTCAACGCTCGTGTTTGCACTCGGAAATATAAATTGGCTTTTTAATTCCCCTTATGATCTCACACACTCAATTAGCCTTTTTCCCCTCATTCATCTCTTGTAAATTTCTTAAAAGAACTAACTCGAGACCTTTCAAGTACTATGGACATCGACTGAAAAGTTCGTTAGTGTAGAGGGAAAAATAGAAAGGTAGAAAGATTAAATAATGAAGGGTGGTCTTATAAAAGGAAGAAAACAAAAAGGTTCACTTGCTATGCAAAGTTACTCAACACCTACCTAGAAGAAACAATCAAAGGTTTTGAAGACTTCTTTAGGATCAGTTGGAATAATGATGTTGATTGTCACCTTTGGCACTTATTTGCATTTTGCTTTCTTTGTTTCCTTTCTTTATTTTTTTTTCACTTAGAATCCCTTGTTGATGTTGGGATTAACTTGCTATTTTTCTAGCACTTCTCTTTTTGATTTTCTTTTTATTGAATGGTAGTATGTTGCTTTTGCTTGTTCTTGTTGCAATCCACCTTAGCTCTGATACCATATGATTTAGTTCAACCTAGCATTCCTTGGATGGATGGTGAAGTCAAGGTTGTACCTTTGATTGTTTCGATCTAGGAAAGCAACAAGGATCTTGTACAAACAAGAAAGCTCAAAAAATGGTTAAATAGGAGTAATGAAATGGAAAGATAAATATGGCAGTAAAATATATATAAGTTGGTGATATGTTTAAAGGAAATGATGAAGTATGGTAATGGAAGTAGAATGAAGGTGATAGAGATGAATATGAAAGGTAGTATCTCAAATAAGACTCAAAGAAAAACCAATGTTAAAGAACAAAGACCCAAACTTTATATTGCTTCTTTAAGGGGTGGTAAACAATGATTTTGACCCACTATCTATAAAGATATAGGAACCAGAAGTATCAGGGTGAAATAGATAGGGGTGACGCCACAAGCATAAGCTTGATAAGTCGATAAAGTTCACTTAAAAACTAAAGAGAGAAACTTTCACAAATATTTGATTAAACAAAGTCAATTGCCTTTTACAAAAGAAATGGAAAGCTATTTATAGGCCTAAGAGATGTCTAGGATGCACATACAAGATTTAATGATTGAACATTCATGGATGAATGTTCATCCTTAAGTAGATACAATGTACGTCCTATGCAAGTTCATGGACTAATAAAATAAATGAATGCTCATCCATTTAAGTGAATACATATTCATAGCCGAATTTATCATCTCTTGATGTGAACATGTTGGTTCATTTCCTTGCATGAATTTGGAGGAATGTTTCATTGTATGTTCTGCCCCCTTTGGAATGCGTGCACCAACTGTGAACGTTACTCATAGGCTCCCTTCATGCACTTGGATTTAGTGAATGAGTTTGAAAATAATGCATCCATCTCCCTTGAATGTGAACAAGTCCTTTAGCCTCCTTGTATGATTGTACACGCCATAAATGGATTCATGAAGGTGGAAATGCACCAGGTGTGAACATGGCCCTTCATTTGGTGTAAAACCCGTACTTATTTCCAGCCTGCACTGTCTTAATTAATCTGGGCATATCCTGAGGTCCCAATATCGGATTGATATGATTAAACATGCGTTGGAAAGCTAATATATAGGGGATTAAATGTTAAGAAGACTTCATCACCCAAATATGCATGGAACATGTTCAAAAAATGGCGATATCTATGAGTAATGTGAATCTGTCCATTGGATTGCCTTGAATGTACCATGTACTAAATACAAAATATATATAAGTTACAATGCTCAAGGTAATGAATAAGTAATAAGTAACATTCTAATGTAACACATGATGTCATGGCTAATATAATAATGCAATTTATATGATAACATAAGTAAGGAATGTGTAACATATACATGAAACAAGCTAATTAAAGATGTGACATGCATGAATATCATATAGGATGCAAAGATAGGAAAATATATGAATATTCAAGCATAGTTTAGAATGTAAAAACATGCTTATAACACATATAAAGCATAAATGAGTAAATAAATAATAAAATATGGAAGAACTCCCTTAGAATCATCTTGAAAGAACTTCAAAGTTGTGAGCATGTTTTGTTTGAACTTGGTGGTCAATAGGATCACATCATTCCCCCTTATTTAAGGTGATTTGTCCTCAAATCGATGCTTGGTACATAGGGGAACAATTTTGATCATTGTTGGAATGAAAATTCTTTCATTCTCATCTTGCATCGCTTTCTTTGCTCAAAATGCTTCACATCTTCAAGTCTTTGCTTTTGAATGAACAATCTGAAAAATAAAACAAAGTTAGAAGTAGATGATTTAGAATCAAAGAAATGGAAAGGATTAAATTCATGAATGAATGAGTTTGCGCTCTTAATGTTCTACATTGTTAGTTTCATTAAATCTTCCCTTTCATAAGGTTCATTCGATCTTGAGTATGAGGTCAATTTACTTTCAAGGTTAATGAACATGTTCTTTATAATTTCAAGTGACATATCTTTTGGAATTTAAAAAGAAATGATCCTTGAATCATCTTGAATGTCCCTTGGAATAACCTGCAAATTCAAATAACAAATAGAAGAAAAAAATGATTAGTATAAAGCAAAACTTCCTTCTCCTCACATTCTTTTCTCTCGTGCTCATGTCCCTTTTGAAATTGCTCTTCTTCGCACTCCTCTCGTATGCTCTCTTTGCATTCCAGTTCTTTTTGAATTCCACTCTAACACTCATGCGTCTTTTCACACTCATTATTTTCAATATTCTCATTTTCTTTCTGATTTCCCTCCACTGTTATTTGTTTCTCACGTGAAACTTCTCTTTTAACTTTCTTAATGTCTTTAGTTTTCTTCCATTCCTCTATATGTGATTTGATGATAACTTGGCATTCATTGGCTTGATTTGGGCACATTGGAACCAACGTGATCTTTCTCCCTTGTTGTTTGATTGAATACTTGTTGGAGAACCCATCATACAATGCTCGTTTATCAAACTGCCAAGGACGTCCGGGGAGTAGATGGCTTGAATTCATAGAAACAACATCACACAAGACTTTATCTTCATATCTCCCAATTGAAAATGACACAAGTACTTGCTCTATGACTTCTAACTCTTCATCTTCATTTAATCCTTGCAAAACATACGGACTGGGTTGTTTGAACGTTATAAGCCCCAACTTCTCGACCATGTACGTGCTTGCAAGATTTGCACAACTTCCACCATAAATGGCTACAAGGCATACTTTATCATTCACATGAAAACGAGTATGAAATGGATTCCTTCTTTGTTGTACGCATTCCATTCGAAAGATGGGAGAATTGTTAGTAAAAAATTAATAGTTGAATAAGATGAAAGGACCTTACCAATAATCACTCACAAATCCTCACGATCACTCTAAAAAAAATGATGATGCTCCACTCAACGCTCGTGTTTGCACTCGGAAATATAAATTGGCTTTTTCAATTCCCCTTATGATCTCACACACTCGATTAGCCTTTTTCCACTCGTTCCTCTCTTGTAAATTTCTTAAAAGAACTAACTCGAGACCTTTCAAGTACTATGGACATAGGCTGAAAAGTTCGTTAGTGTAGAGGGAAAAATAGAAAGGTAGAAAGATTAAATAATGAAGGGTTGTCTTATAAAAGGAAGAAAACAAAAAGGTTCACTTGCTATGCAAAGATACTCACCGCCTACCAAGAAGAAACAATCAAAGGTCTTGAAGACTTCTTTAGGTTCGGTTGGAATAATGATGTTGATTGTCACCTTTGGCACTTCTTTGCATTTTTCTTTCTTTGTTTCCTTTCTTTAGTTTTTTTTCCACTTAGAATCCCTTGTTGATGTTGGGATTAACTTTCTATTTTTTTGGCATTTCTCTTTTTGATTTTCTTTTTATTAAATGGTAGGATGTTGCTTTTGCTTGTTCTTGTTGCAATCCACCTTAGCTCTGATACCATATGATGTAGTTCAACCTAGAATTCCTTGGATGGATGGTGAAGTCAAGGTTGTACCTTTGATTTTTTCGATCTAGGAAAGCAACAAGGATCCTGTACAAACAAGAAAGCTCAAAAAATGGTTAAATAGGAGTAATGAAATGGAAAGATAAATATGTTAGAGAAATATATATAAGTTGGTGATATGTTTACGAAAATGACGAAGTATGGTAATAGAAGTAGAATGAAGGTGATGGAGATGAATATGAAAGGTAGTATCTCAAAGAAAACTCAAAGAAGAACCAATGTTAAAGAACAAAGACCCAAACTTTATGTTGCTTCTTTAAGGGGTGGTAAACAATGACATTGACCCACTATCTATAAAGAGATAGGAACCAGAAGTATCAGGGTGAAATAGATAGGGGTGATGCCACAAGCATAAGCTTGATAAGTCGATAAAGTTCACTTAAGAACTAAAGAGAGAAACTCTCACAAATATTTGATTAAACAAAGTCAATTGCCTTTTACAAATGAAATGGAAAGCTATTTATAGGCCTAAGAGATGTCTAGGATGCACATACAAGATTTAATGATTGAACATTCATGGATGAATGTTCATCCTTAAGTAGATACATTGTACGTCCCCTATGTAAGTTCATGGACCAATAAAATAATTGAATGTTCATCCATTTAAGTGAATACATCTTTATAGCCGAAATCATCCTCTATTGATGTGAACATGTTGTTTCATTTCCTTGCATGAATTTGGAGGAATGTTTCATTGTATGTTCGGCCCCCTTTGGAATGCATGCACCAAGTTTGAACGTGACTCATAGGCTCCCTTCATGCACTTGGATTTGGTGAATGAGTTTGAAAATAATGCATCCATCTCCCTTGAAGTTGAACAAGTCCTTTAGTGTCCTTGTATGATTGTACACGCCATAAATGGATTCATGAAGGTGGAAATGCATCAGGTGTGAACATGGCCCTTTATTTGGTGTAAAACCCGTACTTATTTCCAGCCTGAACTATCTTAATTAATCTGGGCATATCCTGAGGTCCCAATATCGGATTTATATGATTAAATATGCGTTGGAAAGCTACGAGATAGGGGATTAAATGTTAAGAAGACTTCATCACCCAAAGATGCTTGGAACATGTTCAAAAAAATGGCGATCTCTATGAGTGACGTGAATCTGTCCATTGGATTGCCTTGAATGTACCTTGTACTAAATACAAAATGTATATACGGTACAATGCTCAAGGTAATGAATAAGTAATGAGTAACATTCTAATGTAACACATGATGCCATGGCTAATATAATAATGCAGTTTATATGATAACATAAGTAAGGAATGTGTAACATATGCATGAAACAAGCTAATTAAAGATGTGACATGCATGAATATCATATAGGATGCAAAGATAGGACAATATATGAATATTCAAGCATAGTTTAGAATGTAAAAACATGCTTATAACACATATAATGCATAAATGAGTAAATAAATAATAAAATATGGAAGAACTCCCTTAGAATCATCTTGGAAGAACTTTAAAGTTGTGAGCATGTTTTGTTTGAACTTGGTGGTCGGTAGGATCACATCATCTTGGGGTTTGTAGTGAGTAAAAAGGGGTTTGAAATAGACCTAGACAAATTCAAAGCCATACAAAATTTTCCACCCCAAAAACACAAAATGAAGTCCGAGGATTTCCGGGGAGATTAAATTACACTGCTCGATTTATCTCACAATTGACTGAGAAATGTGATTCCATTTTTCGCCTTCTTCGAAAAAATTACTCAGGAGTATGGAGTGATGATTTTCAAGAAGCTTTCGAAGTAGTTAAGTTATATTTGTCAAATACTCCAGTCTTAATGCCACCTATCTTAGGCAAGCCATTAATTTTTTACTTGTCCATCTTTGAAAACTCAATAGGGTGTGTATTAGGGAAGCATGACCAAACTGAGAAGAAAGAGAGTAATTTACTACCTCAGTAAAAAGCATACTGACTACGAGGTAAGGTATTCACCGATCTAAAAGTTGTGTTGTGCTTTAATTTGGGCTACTCAAAGACTCAAATAATATATGTTGTATCACATCACCTAGTTGATCTCCTAGTTAGACCTTTTAAAATATTTAATAGATATACATGCTCTATCTGGAAGATTGACTAATTGGAAGATTCAATTTTTAGAACTTGACATCCAATATGTATGTTAAAAAGTAGTTAAAGGGAGTGCCATAGCAGATTTCATTGTAAGCAAGGGTTCTAAAGAATATGAAATGTGAATTTTTATTTACCCGATGAAGATTTGATGGCTATCTCAATAGAAGAAGAAATTACTTCTACATGTGAATATTGGAAGTTGAATTTCGATGGTGCTTCAAATGCATTGGGACAATTTTGGTCTCACCTAGTAGAGAACATAACCATTTCACCAGTTGATAGAATTTTGATTGCACAAACAACATGGCTGAATATAAAGCTTGTGCTCTAGGTCTCAGAGTTGTCAATGAGCGCAAAATAAATCCTCTTAAAGTATATAGAGATTTAACTCTAGTAATTTATGAACTCAGAGGAGAGTGGGAAATAAAAGATCCTAAACTGGTGGAATACCGTAAATTATTCATGGAACTTATAAAAGAATTTGAAGAAATGACATTCAATTACCTCCATAGAGAAGAGAATCAAATGGCAGATGACCTAGCCACTTTGGCAACAACATTAAAAGTAAGTGAACACTCAAATATGATGCCCATTGAGATGCATGCTTACGAGTATCCAAACCCATTATTATAGCATCAAAGAAGAAGAAGATGGGAATCCATGATATTATGATATCTTGAACTACATCAGATATCAAAGTAATCCTGAACAAGCAATTAAGAATGATAAAAAGACCATTAGAAGGATAGCTGCAAAATATGTGCTCGATGGTGAGATCCTGTATAAGACAAAAGTTCATATTAGGTCCTATTAAGGTGTGTGGATGCCAAAGAAGTTATCTAGGAAGTGCAAGAGGGAGTGTGTGGTACCCATGCCAATGGCTATGCAATAACTAGACAAATAATGAGGTTTGGGTATTATTGGTCAACAATGGAAATCGATTGCATCAATTATGCCATAAAATTTCATAAGTATAAAATTTATGGGGACATAATCCATACCCTTCCTCACCTATTACATGTAATGATAGCTTCGTGGACTTTCTCTAGGTGGGGCATGGATTTCATTGGATAAATTACACCCAAGGATTCAAATGGTCATCGTTTTATCTTGGTGGAAATAGCCTATTTCACTAAATGGGTAAAGGCAGCTTCTTATGAAAATATCACTCAATCGATAATCTACAAGTTCTTAAAGAAAGAGATCATTTTTTGATATGGTTTTCCAGAAAGAATCATCTCTAAACAGTGACTTAAACCAAAACAATAAGATGTTGGAATTCGTTTATGATCACTTCAATATAAAACATCATAATTCCACCACTTATCGCCCAAAAATGAACGAGGCAGTGGAGGCAACTAATAAGAACATCAAAAGGCTTATAGAAAAGATGATTGAGACTTATAAAGATTGGCATGATAAATCATCATTTTCTTTGTTTACTTATCAAACTTCAGTAAGGACTTCAACTTGGGCAACTACATTTTCTTTAGTCTATGGAATGAAAGCCGCGTTACCTATTGAGGTAGAAATTCCCTCACTTCGAGTTTTTTCAAAGGTAAAGCTTGATGAGGGAAAATGGGTGCAAGCTAGATATGACCAACTGAATCTGATTGAAGAAAATAGATTGATAGCCATTTGTCATGGTTAAACGTACTAGAAGCATATGATACGAGCAAATGATAAGAAAATTCACCCACGAGAGTTTCATGAGGGGGGTCTAGTGCTTAGAAGGATTATACCCATTCAGAACGATTTTTGAGGAAAGCAGATGCCAATCTGGGAGGGACCTTACATTGTGAAGGCCTTTTTTGGAGAAGCTTTGATTCTCACTGAAATTAATGAACTGGAGTTACCCAATCGAATAAACTTTGATGCTATTAAGAAGTATTTTGCCTAAAGAAGAATAAAAAGAGAGAACCAAATGAAAAACCCAAAAGGGGCACTTTGGATATAAAAAAGAGGTAAAAACAACGAATGAAACACAAAAGGAGATGAAAAATAAATAAAAGGGGGCTCAAGATGAAAATTCATAAAAGGGCATCTTGATACCAAATGAGGTATCAAGTGGAAAACCTGCAAAGGGCGGCTTGAGTTTTCGTTGAGTTTACGATTTGTGCACGGTGGAGGACCTGAATTGATTGAATTTGAAGATTGTGAAATCGGAAAGGCTTCTAGTTTGAATGAAAACATCATATGGCTATCAAAGTGAGGATTGGAAATTGGAAAGGTCCTAATTAAAAAAAAACTAGAAAATAAATTGAATGCAAATGAGATTCAATACTGGTTAATGGCATCTAATATATGTAGATTTGGTAGTCTAGAGGGAACTTCACACCCTTACGCATTGTCATAATTCTTAAGATCCCTTTAATAGAAGCTACACTTGAGTCACTCTGTGATGTGCCAATTCAAAAGCATCCTTGCTCTTGATATCTAGAAGCACATACTTCATTTTTTTTATTTTCTTTTAGTTAAAAGTTTTCCATGTATTTACCCAAAACCTCTTTACATTTATATAAATAAAAAGAGGTCTTATTCTTGTCGGAATCCTTTTGTAAGCACCTTACATTGAAATTAAATATATAAAATTTAACTTGAAAACATGAGATAAGCATGTATTATTGTACAAAAAGTTTTGAAAAGAACATGTGTTTTGAAGCTAACAATAAATTTGGCATGAAGTTGGCATGATGATTGGCTCGAGGAGAGTAAAATCTTGAGGTACCTAAAACAAATTTAGCAAGTTGAGGGACAACCCAATATATTTATCACCAATTGGAAGAATGAACTATGAAACCATTGATTGTTCATGGGAATGAGGCAATGAATCTTTAATGCCAAATGTGTTTGGTCCCGAGTAAAAATTAAAGGGTTTGCAAGCAGTTGGTCATAAATACTATTTGATTCCAAGCAAGAAGAAAACAATATCATATTCAACAAAACCATATTTGATCAAAATTGTTAGTTGGGGAGAACCGGTGGTGATGCTTGTGCTCAATACTGGTCTGACTCATAAGGAAATCAATAAGAGAGGGTTCTCCTGTGAAGATTAAAGATGCCAAAAAAATTGCTTTATTGCTCACATTTTAGGCATAAACAGGACCATGACATTCATAAAATGCATGATAACAAATGCTATTGAGTATCTATAGGTCTTTCAAGAGAAATCTAAAGATTGGTAATATTGAAACTTTAAGATAAAAGTAACCAATTCAAAGCCTCAAAGAGGGAGGAGTTCAAATGACACAAGAGTCAGTGCAACTTTCCATATCTAAGGGTTTTAAGGGCAGTTTTCAAAGGAGAATTTGACTTTCAAAGACTCTCTTGAGTACTAAACCTTCAGGTATGACATTTTTAAATTCCTGAATGTACAGTAACATGTGTTAATGTTTAATTTTCAGATTTAATCTTCCTGAAGAGCATGAAAGCAAGTCAAACTTGATTTAATGTTTCCTAAAGAACAGTGAAATGAATCAAAATTTTCGGGTCTGATCTCCCCTAAAGAATAGCGAAGCATATCCCTATTTCTCAGATTTGGTCTTCCTAAAGAGTAGTGAAGTAAGTCAACTTCGATTTAACCTTCCCTAAAGAGTAGCGAAGTGGATCAAAATATTTAGATTTGGTTACCTTGAAAAACATCGAAGCATATCAAATTTGACCTACCTTGAAGTGGCAGCAGAGCGAATTAACCTTTCGACTTCTTCATAACAGGACAAAGTTGGTTATCTTTTGGTCTTTGCTCTATCCCCGTTACACGACAATGAGCAAAGAGGGATAGTTGTAGATACTTATTTTGTCCGAAATTTTATTCGAATTTCATCTTTATATATATATATATATATATATATATATATATATTGATTATTGGGTTATATGGAGTGCACATATTATATATATAAGTATATATATTGTCTTACGAGTGTGTTTACATATATATTATTATAATATATATGCATTTATGTGGTTATATAGGCATGTTTACGTATATGGTTATATTATTATATATATGTAGCGTGTTTATGTATATAATTATAATATATATATATATATATATATTACATGTGTGTGGATATTAATATATATATATATAATTTATGGATAAATTTAAATAATAATAATATTAACTTTATTTATTTAATGTGTAGGTACATATTACAAAAACAAGAGGCCCAAATTTGACTGCCCAGAACCTCTAAGATGCTAAGGTTTGAAGAAACCCTAGCACCCATCAAGCCTCTAGCACCACCAAACACCAACCATCGGAAGAAGGAAAGATCCAACTGCTTATAAAAGGCGACTAGTTTAGGGTTTTATCCTAAGATGGCTTTGTGCGTTACCAACACGTCATTACCGTTTGATATGATCAATGTTCAATGCCCCAACTTTAGTTTAGGGACATCGATCATCGGATCTCACACGTGAAATTCACGTGGGACTCTTCAGTAACCTCATGCTCCAATGAGATGGTCCCCCTCCCTCGTGTGGCGCCTCCTCGATCGTATTGCCGTTGGTGCAAGCTTGGCAGGCCTCCTCTGCCATGACAGAGGTAGAAGACAGAGATATTTACATCACAAGGCTCCAAAAAGGGAAGAATGGATTCCTCTCAGCCATTAGATCAAAATGCGCAACCAAAATCAATGGGAAAAGTTTCACCTTCCCCTCCATCGTATGCAAACAGAAAAAACAAGATAAAAATGTTAAAGGGGCCTCTTTTATTTCATTATTTTTGGGGGTGGGGGAGGATATATATATTAAAGGGAAAATCATGAAAAACGGTATATTTTTTCAAGTAAACGAATACCTAGAACAAAAAAGAGAAAAACCCACCAAAAATCTAGAAAAACTTTACTTAGGGGTTGTTTGTTTACTTCATAATGATTAAGTGCTGAATGATTCAAATTCTGAATGATTCAGAGGCTCTGTATGAATTAGCTCTGAATGTGACATGCTGTTTGATATTGGCTCTGAATCATTCAGAATGTACTTTGATGTTGAATCATTCAACACTGTTTTGCTGAATCAGTCAGCACTGAATCATTTAGATGTGAGAAATAAACACGCTGAATGCTGAACGATTCAACATTCAACGCTGAATGGTTCCATTCAGAGCCAACCAAACATCCCCTTAGTTTAGGAGAAGTTTTTATCCTCTTCGTCGGAGTAAAGGGGTTTCCTTTAAAAACTAAAGGTAATTTCCAAAACCCTTTCTTATTTTGGTATTTTGGGTCTTAAAAAAGGTTGAATCGTTGGTGTTTGGGGTGGAATTTGGGTCGAGTAAATGCTTTAGGTGGTTAGAGGTCCTTTGGCTCCTCGTCAGAGCCACGAAGCTGCAGTCATAGTTTTTTGGGTTGGTCTTCTCTCGCGTGAAAAGAAAAGAGAGTTTTTTTTTTTGTTATGAGATGTTGTTGATTCAAATGGGGGAGGCTAGGGTTAAGACAAAGCCTAAACAAGGATTTTATCTTGTCCTCAAAATGTTTCTGTTTAGGATTTTTTTGGGTTAGTCTTCTCTCTGCCCTGTTTTGTTTTAATGCAAGTTAGTCCTCGATTTGAAGCTTTCCTTTGTTTTAGTTCCTTTGGCATGCTATTTTCATTTTTCTGTTGTTATGTATATTTGTTCCCTAATTTTGCCTATGTTCATTTTAGCTCTGAATATTCATAATCTTATTTTGATTATGGTACCTATACCATTTGATTTTTTTTTGTTTCAGACCATGATGTTTGGTCTCATTTACATTTATGATTTAAAGTTACCTTTTTTATTATTATATGGTCACAGTGTTATTTTCCTTTCATTCATATATGCATGTATATGTTTCTATGTTACACAAATATGGGGGCCACATGTATGATATATGTTTTAAAATACATGTTTTCCAAATTTCATTACGTGTTAACATTTATATGGTTTGATTTATATCCCATGCATATGTTTTATAATGTGTAGCCTCTGTCCCATAATGACACATTAATTGACTATAGAGACTTTTAGGATTATTAACCCAATGATTTAATGTATGTATGTATGTAAAAGAATAGAAATGTTTAATTTTATGAATTTGCTTGCATGTACCCCTAATTTCATGACATCATCTTCATACATAATTTGTATGATACCCTCATAAGCATAACTTGATTCGATCTAAATAATTGAATTACGGGTAATACCCTATCATTTTAGGGTCGTTGTGAAGCGACTGTCATAAGGCATAAGAAAGTTGCTTCCAATGATCTTAAAATGAAAGTGTACCCCTTTAAGTGAAACCCTAAAATGATTTCACCTAAATTTTGGGAATGAGAGAAAAAGAAATGTTTGTCTATTTAAATTCATCGAGAGAAGATCATTAAAAATTATAAAAGGTCTGGTCTCGATGTCTTTAAATAATCGAATGTTCTTTTCCTTTCTAAAAGGATTGGTAATTTTAATTTAATGTGTTTTTATTCTATTTTTATCTTTATTCATGCATTTGAAATATGAACTAATAGTGAAATTTCGAATGTAATGATAATATTTTCTTATTTCGATTGGAAAGAGAACTCGTTACTTTAAAGCATGAGAGGCCTTATCTTCTAGAAAGGAAATAATTAAATATTGTTGTTTTCCAAATGAAATTCAAGGAATATTTTTAAAAGGGATCTTAAATTAAATTAAATTTGAATTTGTAAGTTTCATTGCAAAGATAATTAATTAATCGACTAGGTATCGATTTATGGCACAGCGGGGGTGCTAACCCTTCCCCACATATAATCGACTCCCAAACTTAATTTTTTGGGAACAAAAACATAAAAATGTTGTTTTAATAATTTTAAAATTAAATTTTATTAAAATGAACTTTTTTTTGGTGCTCAATCACACCCTAATCAATGATTGGTGGTGACTATTCGTATAATTTTTTTCAATTTTAAGGAAACCCCAAATTAATCGAGGCAAAACATTAAATCCCTCCAATCTTTAGATTCATTTCGACACAAACTATTTAAGATTCAAATATGAGAAAATAACCTCAGTGACCAAAAATACCTTATAATATATGAATTTAACCAACTTTTTTTGGATTTGCCAAAATGACCAACAAATTCGCAACGCGATCTCAAATTCGCAACGCGAATTCCAATTTCGCAACCCAGTTTCCAATTTCGCAACGCGAATATGTAAATCGCGTTGCGATTTTCCAAATTCGCAAAGAGATTTACATATTCGTAACACGAATTTGTAAATCGCAACACAGAAGTCAAATTCGCAACGCGATAGTCAAATTCGCAACGCGAAAGTCAAATGTTTTTACGCGAAACACAATATTAATTTCGCAACACAAATGTAAACAATATTATCACAAATCATCTCTAACCTAAAACCCTAAAGCACAACTCAGTCCCATCTCCATCTCTCACTCTCTACGGTGACATCCGTTCTCATCTCCGACGAAATCTGTCCCCATTTCTGATGAAATCCATCTATCTCCATCTCTCATATCAACCCTAACAACCATTCACGGTCATAAATGGAAAATCAACCACCGAGGGTTAGTTTTTTTAATCTCTTATTTTTATTTTGAACTTTTTGTATTATTATTAGATTAACCATTTCACTGAGATTGCTAAATTCATTCGGTTGCTGCCAATACTACTAAATTGTTTAGTCTTTAACCCTGTGAAGTTAGTATTTGTGTTTGTTTTGTCTTTTTGTTTTGTCTTTTTGTTCAAGAAACCCTAAATCGCAACACCAAATTCGCAACGCGAAAATGAAAATCGCAACGCGAAACTAAAATCGCGTTGCGAATTTAAGTTTCAGAAACTTTTTTTATTCTGCAAATTGAAACTTGAATGAATTGCATTACTTCAACCAAAAAACAAAGACAAATACTAACTTCACAGTGTTGCTAATTTAAGTTTCAAGAATAAACTACTACTCTTTATGTTGTCATTGAACCTGCACTAAACCTATATGTTGTCCTTTTAAATGTTTATATAAGTGCTTACTTCTACAATGTTATCTGATGCATTTTATGAACTATGATGGAATAATGACTTGGGTGAATACCGTGCTAGTTTGAAACATATTTGGCTTTGTTTTCACTGTTTAATATCATGTCTGTTTGTAGTGTATAATTTGTAGTTTTTGGTATATCTAACTTGGTATGTTTATTATTTTTGTAGAATTTTTTTTCTGTTCAATTGACCTTAAGGAATAAATTAAGCATAGCCACTAAAATTACGTCGATGCTTACACCTCTACAAAGAAAATTATTTGAGGATACTTGCTTCGGGTCATGGCTGAAAGTACAACATCCGGGTGGAGATGCTATGTTGACACATTTGTTTCTTCAGACCATGACTAACGATTTACCCGAGGGGGTACAACGTGGTGATGAAGAGATATGGTTTCATTTTTCTCCAACACCGGCGTATACTTGTTTTGGGCGGGAGGAGTTTTGCTTAATCACCGGTCTACGCTTCCGACACGATGATGTAGGTCGGTACACTAGTCATATCGCCCGTCCATCATGGTTATATCGGGTTTTTCTTGAGCTGGTAAAGTCGAAGCCGAGTATACATGTCGACGACTTGAAGAGATTATTTGATAAAGATGGTTTTACTCGGATGGATGACCTTGATGTTGTCCGAGTATGCCATTTACTACTTTTGCATGCCGGCTTTTTAGGCAAAGAGGGCAGACAACCAATCTCCGAGGACCTAATATTATTGGTAGAGGAGCTAAATGCATGGAACCTGTTTCCATGGGGTTCATATATATGGAAAGCTACCTGGAAGAAGTTGTCGTCTGCCTTCGAGGACCGAAAAAGTTTGCGGGGAGATGGTTCTAAATACACTTTGACAGGCTTTTCTTGGGCCTTTAAGGTAAGAATTTCTATATAATGTTTCCAAAATTATAATTAATTATTTAACAATTACTAATGTTTGTGTATTATATTGTTTGTAGATTTGGATATTTGAGGCTTTCCCCAGCATGCAGACATATGTGATAAAAAGATCAAATGATATTCTTAGGGCTATTACATGGAAGAGGATATTCATGTTGGATTGGGAAGACTTACTCCCATATACGACGATTAATGATGTAAGTTAACACACAAATACTACCATATATAAACAAGTTATTACTAGTACACGTTTAATTTTGTTTGAGCTTTTATATTGTTAGGAGGCCAACTACCCATTACAGATGCTGACACCCTCAGATGCTGAGCTTGCCACTGATTAGTGGCAAGCTAGTAAGTGGTTTTTTGATGGGACAAATGATGAGCACCCCCCACTTCGAGAGCCATCACCCCATCGGGCCGATTCTATAGCTCGACACCCGGAGCCATCACCTGGTCGAGCCTCTTCTCCACCTCCACCATCACCTATTCCATCACATCATCGAGCCTCTTCCCCACCATCACCTCATGATAGGCAACCGATAAAGAGGCTCTGTCTATCTCCCTGTTCTCCACCTCCACGGGATGAGTTAGGGAATTACGTGATGAGGTCGATGCTTTGCGTCATGAGGTCGGTACTTTATGTGAAGATAATGGTGCATGGCGTGATGAGGTTTGATCTTTACGTGGTAAAATGGATTTTTTACGTGATAACAATGGTGCGCTACGCGGTGAGGTATCTACCTTACGTGATGAGGTTGCCGCTCTACGCGAGATTATTTCATTGTTGTAGAATGAGGTTAATACTCTACGCAATGAGGTAAATTTGTTTAATACTATCTAAAAATGCAAATAACTTTTTTTTTGACATTATTTATTTATTAATTTACTAATTTATATATTAATTTATTTTCAGCTGCCCGTTAAGGTAGATGCTTTACGTCGGGTTTTTCTTGCACGACAGGGTTCATGCATCAGACATCGTGCACGTGCCATTACATCTCCGTTCACCCCACTAGTGCCAAGACTCCGTAAGAATAAGATCGATGCACCTATCATCATTCAAGATGCGCCTCCTATCATTCAAGAGGTCCCTATCATCATCGAAGAAGCCCCTCCCACCGTTCAAGAGGCCTCTGTCATCGTTCAAGTGGTCCCGCCCGTTGTTCAAGAGCCTGATTCATTTGGCGTCTTATGTCGACATATTGATAAACCACCTCCCGTGCCCGATATGATGGATGCGTGTTGGCTTTCGTATGAGTTATCGACCAGTACCATTCCTCAGCAGGACATGAAAACACTTCCAGACACAATTACAGATAATACCCTTTGGGCTAAGACCGCAGTTGATTTTTATTTACATGAGCGGAGCAAGGGGTGTTATTCTGACCTAAGCCAAATCGACGATGCTATTCATTTGTTTCTTGATCGGTCTTGGTGGGGTATTTTATTAGGGGTTGAAGATAATGGCTACCTCGAAGGGGGGTAAGAATTATATTTTTCTTATATTGCATTTTGATTAATTTTTTTAAAATTATTAATAAATTCAATAATATATTTATTTTTTTAATAAAATAGCATATTGATGCATGGGTGTCACGTCTTCTAATAATAAGGAAATTGAAGAAAAGAGATATTCGATGGACTATTATGCCGACGTCTTTTTACACAGCTCACTTGAAGGATCAGAGAGATGCTTCATATAATTTGGCTAATGGAAAAGCTAAACTTTATCCTGCGTGGTGGGAGGTCGATAAGGTTAGTATTTATTTTTTGAATATTTTAAAGGTTTTCATAAATTTTATTTGATGTGCGCAATTATTTATGATTGTAGGTGTTTATCCCTGTTTTGGAACATCGTCATTGGCTTCTCGTCAAGCTTCAGCTCCCATCCCTGAAGACAGTGGTATATGACAGCATGTTGAATTACATACCATTGTCTGATTTGAGAGATATTATTACAAAGAGATGGAGCGATCATTTGGCTAAATACTTGAATGCGATTGATTATTGGATAAAATCTGGAAACAAGAAGCCAAAGAAGTTCAAAATTACAATGATCAGAGATGAGACTGCGCCATAACAAACGCAGGGAGCCAGAGGGGATTGTGGTCCTCTCGTATGCTTGTGCTTGGAACGTATGACGATAGGAAGTATACAATATCTACCTCCCACAGATAGAGATAGAGCTGCAGTAGGCTTGTGGTTTCGGCATTATATGGCCAAATCGATATATACGAGACGTTGCCTACCTGCTTCTGCGTGCTGAAAGTTATACATAAACAATTGGTAAGTTTGAATTCAGTACTCTTTAATTGGTTTGAAAATATTTGGTTAAGTACCTAGAATTCAGTAATTTGTTGTTTGTTGGTTTTAGATGTGTAGAAAGTGTTGTTTGAGAAAATGTTTGGTTTCTGTAGGTTAATCCTGAAGTGAGCTGCGTGAAATGTATTTGTGCATAAACAACAGTCTGGCGTACACTTTTTTTCTTTGTAAACAATTAAATTTTACATTGAAAGTTGATTTGTTATGATTGATGAGGAAATAAGATTTATTTTTTGATTAATTGATTTGTAAAAGTTGATTTGTTTAATTTGATTTGTAAATAAGAATTATTTTTTTGCTTGTTTAATTGATTTGTAAAAGTTGATTTGTTGTTTCTAAAAAATTCAATCTGCATTATGTTTGAAGGCAAAAAAGACCTGTTGACGGTACAAATTTGCAACGCGAAAGTCAAATTCGCAACGCGATTTTCGGTTCGCGAATTTGACTCTCGCGCTGCGAATTTGACTTTCGCAACGCTTATTTCGCATTGCGAATTTGACTTTCGCATTGATCGCAACATACAACATCAAGGTATATACAACATCAAACACATTCCAAGCTATAAATACAAGATAAGGACACTTGAAGAAGCAAGAGAACAACTATCCAAAAAATCAAACAAGAGAAAATCCCAACATGATAAAAACTGAACAGATCATATCAATGTTCAAACTCAAGTTGTAGATTTTGATTTCCTTTTGCTTGGCACCATATGAGATTTGGATTTTGATTTCCTTTTGCTTGGCACCATATGAGCTTTGGATTTTGATGAGCATCGGAAGCATTTCAGACTTATGATTTGGGTGGTACTCAGAAGTATTTCGGACTTTTGTTATTATTACAAGTTCTAGCCCTCAATTATCGGGATTTTTAGTTGCCATTTGTTGCATTTCTCGTATACCACCCAGATCATACGCCCGAAATGTTTCTGATGCTTTAAAGTTGACCAAAAAATACGATGGTCGGAATTTCCCTCGCGTTTAAAGTTGAAAACAAACAATGGAAATTAGGAATAATCAATGATAACATGCATATTGGCTTGGGCTAATATTTATAGTGGAGCCAAAATTTATATTGAAATTCAAACTCAAATTGAAATTTAAATTCAAACTCCAATTACATATTAAATGAATTTGAAATGCATTGTTAAATTGAACATGGAAATTGCATAATTGATTCATACTGTTCAAGTAACATGCTTTATGAACCATAAAGCTAAAAGACAATATTGATTGAGTTCAAAGCTGAGTTGTAAGTTGATGGGGTTGTCACACTTGTCACATGGTTGGAATAAAGTACTCACATGGAAGAGATAGATTATTTTGTTATACACAGCCCATCTCATCTGAATGAAAATATACATACAATATAATCAAACCGAAACATACATACATAATAAATTTATACATAACAATGTTCAAATAATGTACCCACAAAAACGAAATTAATCCGATGAAAAAGGGTTATTTCTAACGAAGTCCGGAACATTATTTTTCCAAATAATGTACCCATAACAATGTTCAAATAATATACCCACAACAATGTTTAATTGATTTGTTGTTTAATTTTCAATCTGAATTATGTTGAAGGTAGAAAAGACCTGTTGAAGGTAAATTCGCAAAGCGAAAGGTAAATTCGCAACGCAAAATAAGCGTTGCGATAGTCAAATTCGCAACGCGAAAGTCAAATTCGCAACGCGATAGTCAAATTCGCAATGCTTATTTTGCATTTCAAATTTGACTATCACAACGCTTATTTCGTGTTGTGAATTTGACTTTCGCATTGCGAATTTGACTACCGCAACGCTTATTTCGCGTTGCGAATTTGACTTTCGCGTTGATCGCAACATACAACATCAAGGTATATACAACATCAAACACATTCCAAGCTATAAATACAAGCTAAGGACACTTGAAGAAGAGAGAGAACAACTATCCAAGCAATCAAACACAAGAGAAAATCCCAACATGATAACAACTGAACAAATCATATCAATGTTCAAACTCAAGTTACTAATGAATGTGATACGATCCAAACTAGCTCCAATTTTCTCCATGACTTAATCACAACATGGATGTTTTTCATTGCTGATTCTAAGGGAGTTCTTTCTTACCCTATCTTATATTCTATCATTTATACATTCTATTCTAATATAAGCATGCATTCACATGTTAGTATAAATTATCATATTATTATTTCCATCCTATGCTTATTTGATAATGTCTTTCATATCATTCAAATATATGCTATGATTACATATCATTTCTTAGGATATTATTATTACATGTTTCCATTTATCATTTATGAATACCATGTTATATGATATTCATGCATACAACATATACCCAGATCTTTATGATTGATACACAATGTTATAAGTATGTTAGATTAATCTTACATCCATTTAAGTATGATTCATTACATTCATGAAATGGCATCATGCTTAATCATTCATTTGTTAGCTCATGTGCATTCATTTTAGCTCCTAGGTCTTACACATTAGCTTACATATGTTATATCATTATGTACTTAGCCCATGACATTAATTCATACCTTATATCACTCAAACACCTCATGACAGCATGCATTTTACCTTAAATGAGCTCACACATTGCTTAATTTGTTTGTTTGTTGATTCCTATAGGTGAAACACAAAGCAAGGCATATTATGGTGGTTTGGTTAGCTAAAAGGACAAGCATAGCAGCTCACACTAGCTCATAAACATTATGGTAGCTCATTTCATCACATAAGGAGCTTAAACTTAGCTGGAGGAGCTAACATGTAGCTGAACTTAGCTGGAGGAGAGCTTTGGACCAAATTGTTTAAAAGTTGACTAGAGGTAGCTGGAAGTAGCTGGGAGAGTAGCTGAGGATCTGAAAAGACCAAAGCTAACTAGCTTGAGTTCATCAAGTTATAACTCACCTAGTTAGCTACCAAGACACTCATCTAGCTTACCTTGAAGCTAGTTCATCTATAGGCTTCCCAATGGATGTCATGTCATCTAGATACACGTTGGAAGCTAATTCATGCCTAGTTGTTGCCTATCTTCATTCCATGGACTTCAAGACATCATCCTATGGTTGCAACCTCATCAAAACATAGCAAGAAGACCCATGTGTATTCATATAGGCTGCCATGTGCATCATTCAAGCATGTGCAATCCATGTGACATCAAATTGGCGCCAAAACACCAAGGGATGCTTTCTATTCGTCCAAAGATTCTTTCATCTTCATTTTGGTGCCCAAATAACTTCCAAAAGCCTTCAAATCATCCTTAGGGCCGAACCAACACATAACCATTTGGCCAAGAGCATGTATTTTCATTAAAAATCATGTCATTTAAGGAAGGTACAAGGGTTGGTCGAACCAACATGTACCTATTCGGCCAAGTCCCTTCAAAAACTATAAATAGGCTTTTTATTCATTTGTAATCAGACTTTTGTTTAATTAAAGTGAGATTATTCTCTTCCTTAAGTCCTGGTGACTTTATCGACTTATCAAGTATAATTTATACTTGTGGCGTCAACCCCTTCTCTTTTCACCTTGATACTTCTGGTTCCTAGTTCTTTATAACTAGTGGGTCAAAGTACTTCAAACCACCCCTTAAAGAAGTAATATAAAGTTTGGCTCTTTGCTCTATATATGATAGATATTATCCTCACAACCATCCCTTTGTTTCATAAACCATAACCATAGTCATATCAACTATCTTCCACTTCCATATCTCAATTGAACAGCCCACCTAATCACCCATACGTTTACCACCCTTAACCATTCTGTTTTGAGCCATTCACTTTGCAGGTTGTTTTGCTTCCTTCCTAGATCCACAATCAATTTGTGAAGGCATCAGAAGAGCCTTTCATCAAGCGATTCATCAAGAGATAATCAGAGTCAAAGAAAAAGAAAATTTGAAGCATTCCAAAAGAAAGAAAGAAATTCACATTCAAAAAGAAGAAAAGAAAAGAAAGAAAGTTGAAGCACTCATCAATAATTCTCATCACCAAGCAAGTCTTTTCTTTATATTTCTAGCTACCCTTTTCATTATTTTTTCTTTCCATTCCTACTAACCCCTTTTGCAACCGACGCTAAACAGTAAAATTTACTTGATATAGTCTTGAGTAAAGTTCTCTAGAACTTGAGACAAGAGAATCAAGAGGAAAAAGGCTGGAGGTAAGGTTCTACACACATTTTCTTTTTTTTCCTTATTTGCTAACATGTCTCTTCCATCCAACATCTTTGTAGTCAAAAGGACTTTGAACATTCAAAGTCAAGAGGATGAACAAAGAGAGACATCTTCCATCCAAATGTCACATGGGAGATAAAATTTGCGTGGTGATCATTGATGGAGGAAGTTACAAATGTAGCATACTCACATGGTGGAAAAGTTGGGGTCTCAAGACTTCCAAGCATCCTCATCCTTACAAACTTCAGTGGCTCAACGATGTGGGTGAAGCAAAGGTAACCAAACAAGTTGTTGTACCTTTCTCAATAGGAAGATATAGAGATGAAGTCCTTTGTGACGTGGTGCCCATGAGTGCAAGTCACCTTATACTAGGGCGACCTTGGCAGTATGATAAGAAGCTACCCCTGACGGATTCTCTAACAAGTACTCTTTCCAGCATCAAAGAAAGAAAATCATATTTACACCCTTGTTACCAAGCCAAGTCCATGAATGCCAAGTGACCCTTAAGTCACGAATAGAAGAATGGGAGAAAATGAAGGCCATAAAAAGAAGCTTTGAAGAAGAACATTTTGAGGAGACAAGAACAATTGGAAATGAATCTATTGGAGTTGAAAAGGATGTTTTGCAAGTAGTGGAGGAAATTGAAAGTGGAAAATTTGAAAATGATGAGTATATAGAAGAGAAACGGAGTGAAGGACAAATTTTACATAACAATTCTTCTTCTACTATTTCTTTTTCCTTGTAGGATATTCAAAGAGGCATATCTTTTCAAGTACAAAATTCAAGAAATGTGTCTTTTGAAGAACCAATAGGTGTGACCTTTGGTAATCCACAAGACATGTCCTTTGACATTCCCAATTATGCCACTTGAAGTTTCAAAAAGATGTGTCACTTGAAGTGCCACAAGTTGTGATCATTGAGGCTCCAAGTACATTACAACTGTTGAAGAGATTTCAGCAACCAATAGAATTTTTCATCATCAAGCAACCAACACCCATTAAACATCCTCCATGGTTTGCTATTTCCATTCATTTTGTTAATAGTTTTTCATTTACTAACTTTGATTTGTGTTGCAGCAACTTGTTTCATCCTTATGGTGAAATACTACCAACCTTAAAGGTAATCAATCGGAGAGGCACAAAGGTGAAAGGACATGATCTTTTAAATCAGCACCAATGAGTTATTATCTTCACCAAACGATATGTCTCTCCCGTTCAAAGGACATATGATGGTTCCCAAACATTGTGTCCTCCTATAAAAGGACGTGACGTAACCAGAATTGAAGCCAAGAGTTTTAACATTTCGTGTGAAGCATTTATTGGAGGAAAACATAAGGATTCAATCCTTCCAACATCAAGAAGGTCTTAAATGAGAAACTACTTCGATTTGAAGACAATCGCCTAAAAGGGAGGATGATACGATCCAAACTAGCTCCATTTTCTCCATGTCTTAATCACATGGATTTTTTCATTGCTGATTCTAAGGGAGTTCTTTCTTACCCTATCTTATATTCTATCATTTATACATTCTATTCTAACATAAGCATGCGTTCACATGTTAGTATAAATTATCATATTATTATTTCCATCCTAGCTTAGTTGATCATGTCTTTCTACATTCAAATATATGCTATGATTACATATCATTTCTTAGGATATTATTATTACATGTTTCCATTTATCATTTGAATACCATGTTATATGATATACATGCATACAACATATACCCATATCTTTATGATTGATAAACAATGTTATAAGTATGTTAGATTAATCTTACATCCATTTAAGCATGATTCATTACATTTATGAAATGGCAGCATGCTTAATCATTCATTTTTTAGCTCAATATTCTTTTAGCTCCTAGGTCTTACACTTAGCTTACATATGTTATATCATTAGTACTTAGCTCATGACATTAATTCATAGCTTATATCACTCAAACACCTCACGACAGCATGCATTTTACCTTAAATGAGCTCACACATTGCTTAATTTGTTTGTTTGTTGATTCCTATAGGTGAAACACAAAACAAGACATATTATGGTAGCTTGGTTAGCTAAATGGATAAGCATAGCAGCTCACACTAGCTCATGAACGTTATGGTAGCTCATTTCATCACATAAGGAGCTTAAACTTAGCTGGAGGAGCTAACATGTAGCTGAACTTAGCTGGAGGAGAGTTTTGGACAAAATTGTTGAAAAGTTGACTAGAGGTAGCTTGAAGTAGCTGGGAGAGGAGCTGAAAAGACCAAAGCTAACTAGCTTGAGTTCATCAAGCTATAACTCACCTAGTTAGCTACCAAGACACTCATCTAGCTTACCTTGAAGCTAGTTCATCTCTAGGCTGCCCAATGGATGTCATGTCATCTAGATACATGTTAAAAGCTAATTCACACCTAGTTGTTGCCTATCTTCATTCCATGGACTTCAAGACATCATCCTATGGTTGCAACCTCATCAAAACATAATAAGAAGACCCATGTGCATTCATGTAGGCTGTCATGTGCATTATTCAAGCATGTGCACTCCATGTGACATAACATTGGTGCCAAAACACCAAGGGATGCTTCCTATTCAGCCAAAGACTCTTTCCTCTTTATTTTGGCGCCCAAATAACTTCCAAAAGCCTTCAAATCATCCTTAGGGCCGAACCAACACATAACCATTCGGCCAAGAGAATGTATTTTCATTAAAGTCTTGTTTTTTCATTAAAATCATATCATTTTAGGAAGGTACAAGGGCTGGCCGAACCAACATGTACCTATTCGGCTAAGTCCCTTCAAAAACTATAAACAGGCTTTCTTATTTCATTTGTAATCAGACCTTTTGTTTAATTAAATTGAGATTATTCTCTTCCTTAAGTCCTGGTGACTTTTATCGACTTATCAAGTATAATTTATACTTATGGCGTCAACCCCTTCTCTTTTCACCTTGATACTCTGGTTCCTAGTTCTTTATAACTAGTGGGTCAAAGTACTTCATACCACCCCTTAAAGAAGCAATATAAAGTCTGGGTCTTTGCTCTATATAGCATTGTGTCTTCTTTGAGTCTTCTTTAAGATATTATCCTCACAACCATCACTTTGTTTCATAAACCATAACTATAGCCATATCAACTATCTTCCGCTTCCATCTCTCAATTAAACAGCCCACCTAATCATCCATACGTTTACCACCCTTAACCATTCTGTTTTGAGCCATTCACTTTGCAGGTTGTTTTGCTTCCTTCCTAGATCCACAATCAATTTGTTAAGGCATCAGAAGAGCCTTACATCAGAATGTCAATCTGAAAATGTATGCATTCACACATAAAATACACATAATACAACGTTTCCATTTAAAAATCACCTAAGTTAATAAGTCCCAAAAGGTGAAGCCGGTTGTGATTGGGATTTTGATTTTGATTGAGATTTTGATTTCCTTTTGCTTGGCACCATATGAGCTTTAGATTTTGATGAAGATCCATTTTTTGGTATAGGAAAAGATGATTGTGATGACACTGGTGATCCACAGGTCAACCTTGTATGACCACTCTCCTTGCACCGACTACATGTCGATATCCTCTTCTCTTCACCCTTAGACGGTATACGATCGTGATTTTTTGGTCGGCCAGGTAGCCTACTGTCCATGACTGGTGGCAAAACTGTTTGTAAGTCATCTGGTATGTCCCACTCAGAAGGATGTGGACATGGGTAGACAATCTCGGTATAAGTCTGTCGATATACTTCTGTAGTGTAGCAATCCATAGCGTATGCGCTTGAATCATCTTGGTTTATATGAAGAGCAACTTTTATAACATGGCCACACGGATAACCAGATGTTTGCCATTTCTTACAACTACACGTCTTTGCATTTAGATCGACAAGCCCATTTAAATTATTATCCAATACTTCAAACAAAGTGTTTGAACATGGTTTAACTCTCCAGGACGTTAACTTCACAACACGTTTCCTTATCTTTTTTTCAGTCCATGGTGTAACACGACGTTCCAATGTTCCTGTAAATTTAAATAAATAATACTTAGTAAAATATATGATAAGTTACGAATTTAAAGAAATAATACATGCATGGTTTCTTTTCTTGTAGTACCACTGTTGAATAGAGGCTCGAAAAAACTCCATTAACATAGTAATGGGTAATTTTTGGGAATGATGACTTAGAGTGTTGATTGATTCTGCACTATTAGACGTCATGAAACCATATCTTGCTCCAAGTTAATGTACTCTTGACTATCTTTCAAACCCGACATCTTCTAGTGTTTGAACACATTGAGGCAAAACATGTCTTAAACAATTTATATGATTATTAAAATCCACTTCCTGATAAGCTTTTACAGCCTTCCAGTATGTCCATTTGTGATTTTTTATACCAGCAGACCTTGATTTTAGATTTTTGTACAAATGAACACCACAAAGTCCATGAAAAGCATCTGGGAAACAACTTCTAACATCGTTGTCAATTGAGTTTTCCCTATCGGATATGATTTTCAGATTATTAATAGGACCTATGCAATCCCTAAGATGCCCCATAAACCATGTCCATGAATCAGAGGTTTCAGATTTGCTAACCCCGTAAGCTATTGGCAGTATCCCATTGTTAGCATCCATGGCTATTGCTAATAAGTTTACTCCAAGGTATCGACCTTTCAAATGTGCTCCATCAACTATAATAACTGAAGCATGCAAGTAATAAACGAACGAATCTAAAAAATCATATAAACAAGAAATATAATAATTTAAATGTGAAATGCATGCAACTAACAAAAATGAGTCAACAAAATTATAATTATTTACTAACCGCAACATCAATGGCGATAAACAGTAACTCAAAGTGTCAATCTCTATCTGTTTTGATACGAGTTACCGACCCAGGATTTTTCAGCTTTAAATTATGACAATAAGCTGTCAGTTGGGCAAACGATGCTCTTGGCGACCCCATCAACAATTCCAAGGCATAACATTTGGCTCTCCAAGCTTGAGAATATGAGATACTAATCTTGAACCGAGCATTCATGTCAGTCATAATTTCATGTCCCTGATATACCCTTCCATTCAAAAACATTAACTCAGCCAGAAAACCACCAAACACCTTTTTGTTTGCCTGTCTATGGTGAGGAAAAACTTGGGTTCTTGAACATGTATGTTTATCAATAAAAGTCCTAACTTGAAACATTTCACAATCTTTTATCCTCTTAGCAATCATACGCCATGTACAGTTTTTGTCAATCATATACCTTGTTTCGAAACGATCTTTGCTTGATTTGTTAACTCTTAGTTGATAGCCATCTTCCACACATTTCGTATACAAAGCTATCTTCAAGTCTTCCTTTGTATCAAACAATCATCCTTCTTGATACGAATAACTTTTGTGTAACAATCAACTGATATCTTTACCAACTCTTCTTCCGGTATCTGAAGTAATTCTGGCATATTCCAGTTATACTCCCGTGGCATTTTCTTCTTTTTTCTTTCTTCAGGGACTTCTTGTTCTTCTTTTTATTTTTCAGGGTTATATGAATTACAGAATGGATGTTCAAAATGTTCATTCACAGTCGTAACTTCCTCCTCATTATCATCAACAACATCTTCCTCGGTAGCGGCTGTTTCATCATCAAAATTCAGATTTTGACCAATATAAAATCATTACATGCAGGATCTGTTTCTTCTTCCATCACATCATCAAAACCCGAGTATTGACCAAGATCAAAGTTCGAGTATTGACCAAGATCAAATTTTGAATACTGACTAGTACTCACAATTTTTTCTGTTGGCTCATAATCGTCTAACTAGTCAATACGAAAACCGGAATTTGGTGCTGAAAGTGATTGGGATTTGGATTAGGAAAAGGTTGTGGGTTTTGAGATTGTGTTTGGTATTAGAAATGTGGTGAAACAAAATTTTCTTGGTGGTGAAATTGTGGTGGAACCATTAAATTTTGGGTTGAAGAACTTAGTTGATTACTACCCGCTACTGACCCAACTTCACTACTTCTAGGTTCAACAACATATAATGTAATATCATCTTCTTGCGAAACACTAATGTAAGCAATGAATCGTTCAACATCTTCATTGTCGGTTAACAAATAAACTTTACCTTTTCTCAGATAAGATAACCTAAATCCACTTAGAGGCTCTAAACTCAATTTCTTTGTAACACGTATAATTAGAGTTTCATAAGTTAACTTTTTTAATGACAGTTTTAGTTGAAGATTCATGGGTAAAGGCACATATTGTAAAACACCATGAACATTCTCCCATGACCCTCCAAAACATAAATCTATCCAAACATGATCAACGTTAGATGATTTCTTTCTAAAAATTGTAAATTAATTTACTAAACAAACGAGCTATAAACTAGATATCATCACTAACTTAGAGAAAAACATACCTTTATTAAGTTGATAGTTGATAATTTAGGAGAGAAATCATTGAAAAATTATATAGAAATAAAATTATGTAAAAAAATAGAGATGGGGAAGGATGTCGTTGGATATAGGAACGGATGTCGCCGGAGAAAGTGATAGATGGAGATTGAATGAGTTGTGATTTAGGGATTTAGGTTATGAGTTGTTGTTGTTGCATTGTTATATACCCAAAACATTTGTGTTGCGAAACTAAAACCTATTGTGAAATTAAATTCGCGTTGCGAATTTGAAATTCAGTTGCGAATTTGACTTTCGCGTTGCGAATTTGACTTTTGCGTTGAGAATTTAACTATCGCGTTGCGAATTTGGAATATCGCAATGCGATTTACATATTCACATTGCGAAATTGGAAACTGGGTTACGAAATTGGAATTCGTGTTGCGAATTTGAGATCGCATTGCGAATTTGTTGGTCATTTTGGCAAATCATAAAAAAGTTGGTTAAATTCGTATATTATAAGGAATTTTTGGTCACTGAGGTTATTTTCTCTTCAAATATATCATGAGTGATTCCATCGTTTAGGTCAATAGGGGCATTTTAGTTATTTTTTTGAGATATTTTAGTAATAAGTCAAACAATGTTTTGTAGCATTCAAGATTTCTAACGACTTATCACACTCCCAATGATATATCACTTATCAAGGGTCCAATCTGGGAAACTTTGAGACGCTTATTCCTCAGTATCGATCATCTTACATGGCTGAACATATCACCTTCACAATCATCACTAAATGCATCTCGATGAGACGAGCAGAAAAATATGTGATATATATTTTATTCCATTATTACAATAATATCATGAGTTCTATAAAATATAAGGTTTGTGCTCCATAACCTTTAAGGCAGTACAACATTTGGGTTTATTAGTATTTTCATAGTGTATCCAAATATATTCACTTATTCTATGCCACGAGGGTATTTAGTTCATTTCGTTACTCAAAGTTAATTTAGTCATTTTGGAGCTCGAAGGTATTTCAATTATTTTGGAGCTTAGGGTTCATGGGTATTTCAGCCAATTCATTCAATTCAGTCTTTTCATTTAATTCAAACTTGTCATTTATTTCGGTAATTTTGAGTAATTCATATAATACGAGTACTTTCGATAGATTAGTCTTTAGGTGTTTGCTCTGAAATAAGAAATTTCAGGTCTAGTGCCTTCTCTAAGGTTAGGAACTGATTATCAGGAATTTTCTGAACATATTAGGAATTTAATAGGTAAATTAATAATTTATCGGGTTAAATACGAATTCTCATGGTACTTTCACTATCATTGTCAGTCTGTGCCATTTTTCCCTCTCAAGGGAAATTTCATAATTTTTTATTCATGTTTTTCAGTATTAAAAATTTTAACGATAATAAATTTAAATTTAAATATTATGAGGTTAATTACTTTTACGATTAATCAATGAACTTGGAATTATTTCTTAAACGAGTCATTCGAGTCTTATTTAGTTTAATTACTTTTTATTACATTCAGATCAAGTTTAGAAATATTAATAACACACATGTGACCAAATATATTCATCCCTGCATTAACCAATACCAACATGTTTCATAAAGCATGCAAAAGGTAGTATTGTATTACTTCGGTTTTTTTATCTAAACTGGTTAACCATTTAACCTCCACTTGATCGGTCCTGAACGAATTCAATTTACCATTATATCTTGGACACAAGAAAAAAGGAATTGCAACAGAAACAAAACTTAATTTTGAAAATCTGATCAAATAGGAAGGTAAAATGTTGAAAAACAACTTACCGAGTTCTAAATTGGTGAAAAAGACTCAGGACGTCGAAAAAATCATAATAAGTGTTCCCAAAAAAATTAAATGGAGGTCTAAAGCTGATAAACGATCAGCGAAGGTCAATGGTAGCTTGGCTTCTCTCAGCTTGGCTCACAGTTCGGCGTGATTAACGGCTTAGTTCGACGGCTCAGCTTGCCAAATTGATTCAATGTGACTCGACTTGGCTCAGCCCCAAATGGTTCGATTCATCTCAGACCAGTCCAGATCGGACCAAACTGGTTCAAAATGGCTTCTAGAAGGCCTTTGATAAAAAAAACCTCACGCGCAGGGGCGACGTGTGGTAGCCTACAGTGGTCGGATGATCATTAAAATTTCTGTAATTGCATCTCAAGGACTTGGGAGTCTCTTACCAGTGTCATTTTGTAATGGACCACGACAGAGATACCAAAATTTCATTATTCTCACCACTATCCACGCCAACGATGATGACAAAAAATTTGACACCAGTCGTAAACGGACTCATAGAAGGCAACGAATCGATTTTCAAAGTTTGATATGAGGGAGAGAAAATGAAAAAAAACATGGAGAGAGAGAAAGAAAAGTTTACTACTTCAAGAAGTGGGCATGTCTTTTCTAGGTAAGTGGGAGGGGATTTAAACCCACTTCACCTAAAAGGATATAATTACTCTTTAAGTCCTCTAATTTTCCTATATTATGAATTAAATTTGAAGTTTTAAAAGAAATATTGTTTTAGTCCTCAAAATTTAATTAAAAAATAGCCTTTAATTTGGGTTGTGACAGTGCAAGCATACACTATCAAAACAAGTAATAAAGTGGAAACACTTGCGTATTTCAAGTATCATATCCCAAAGAGAGTAAAATGTTAAGATATCAATAATTTCTTGCAAAATAATCAAATATATGGTGAAGTAAGCTAATAACTAATGAAAATAATAAGATAACAAGTGATGGATAAAACATGCCTTTGCACCTCGGGTTGTAACTCACAATGTCCAAAACTTGGGTAAACAAATGACTAAATTTATCTTGACTTATCCGTACAGTATCGTCTAATTGAGCTATGGTATCGAAAAACATGATAGGGGAGGGCTATCTTGATGCCCTTCCACTAAACTTACTTGGCCAAAACAACTTTAACCTATCAAATGTTTCATTTCACGGAGGTAGCTATATCTCTTTACACTGTAAGTAACTCTCTTTACACTATTTTCTCCTAAGGTACCATATCATTTCTCGATTCACTAGGATTATAAGCAAACCTAATCTCTAAGTGATTGCTTAACAATGGTAAGAACATGCCATAAACTTAACAAGCAAATATCAACAGATAACCAAGATGAAGAAATAACAAATATATTCGTTAAATAAAAATAAAATCACCCATGAAAAAACCAAACGACATTGGATCTCTCAGAACACAAGAGCTCATCTCAGATGCCATTTGGCTTGGCACGATCAATGAAGGTGGTCAGAAGTTCAAGATGGCCTCTCGGCTCACCAAATTACAACCTTTTTCATAAAGATATGTCAACACTCATTTTTTGTCCCATATTTATTATTATTATTATTATTATTATTATTATTATTATTATTATTATTATTATGTTTTATTTACAGGTTACATATCTAACCGATCTAATAAACTAGTGCCCAAGTCAACAACCTAATCAAATCCCAACAGACCCAGACCCAAGGCCATTCAGCCCAAACCCGAAGCCTAATTGGTCCAAAAAAACCCTAGTCCAACAGAACATTAAGGGTTTGAAACCTTGGAATCTCCATCAACTTTCGCCACTAACAGAGTAAATCACCGCCGGTGAAAGTCTTTCGGCCACCAGTTCCTGACAATCTCGCTGTCATTTAACTGCTCATCAACATCATCTCGCATCAATAGTAAACCAAATAAACAAAAATCAATCAAAAAATCAAATAAAAAAGAAGAAAAAAAGAAAGCTAATCCAAAAAAATCTGGGATCTCCACCAACCGAGCCATGCCCATTTACCTAGCCAACAACCCTATTGTGGTTTTCTCACCAAACTAGCAAAGGAGCAATAGATATATATATCAAGGTAAAAAAGGAGGAGAAAAACGTATTAGCAAACGGAGAGCATAGCAGCAGAATCAAAATATAATTTTCCTCATTAGTGATAACAACACAATAACAACCAAAAACCAAAAAAAAGAGATCCATTTCTACGATCAGTAAACAGAATCGAAAGAAAATGGGAGTGACCTTTTATGAGAGAGAGCAACCAAATGCCCAAAGAGACAAAAACCCATAAAAAAGAGAAACCTCACATTCCTCGTCGAAAAAGAGTCACCATCATCCTCCGGTGCCAAAACATAGCAGATTCGTTGAAGGTAATATCATTTTAGGGGTTTGAGGGTTGTTTTAGTCAGGGTTTTGGTTATTTTTTGAGTTCGGGTCTCAAAAGAGAGAGGGTGTTAGTCCTTTAGCCCCTCGTCGGGGTTGGTAAGCGGTGGAAGCTGCGGTGGCCATAGTGGCCGTAGAATTTTACATAGAAGAGTGAAAGAGTGAAAAGAAAGAAAAAAATGTGGATGAGGGTTGTGTAGAGAATAAACAGTGGTAGAGGGCTATTACAAATGAAGTTTAGGTTTATATTAAACCGAATTAAATTTTAGGGTAAAGTATAGTAATGGTCTTTGAAATTTTCTAAAGTTTTCATTTAGGTCCCTCAACTTTTAAAATTCGTAATACAGACCTCTAACATTTAGTTCGTTGGTAATATGGTCCCCGATATAACCGATCATTTGACACTGCTACACTATCGTTAGTACGTTTGTAATATGGTCACTAAACTTTTTAGGCACTTGCATTTAGGTCCCCAAACTTTTAAAACTTGCAACACAGTCTTCAATTTCATTCTAAACCCCAAATTCATTTTTCAACCTTGAATTTCTTTTTTCGCTTCTCTGTTCTCATTTCCATCGTAACATTTCAGTTGGAGATGCATGAGAAATTCTAATCTAACTTTGAATTATGTGGAGGTGTTGACTTGAATAAGGGTCCATTGAGAGAAGACCCGATAAAGGGACTATTGGGACCATCAACAATTCAAGGTGTAATGTTAGATACAGGTCATCTCAGGTGAAGCATAGATGTTCGATGAAATGTTTGTGAAAAAAATGGGGTTAGAACTGTAGAGTTGACAAATACTACTAAGATGAACTAAGTATCATTGTTGAAAGTCAGCAACAAAGCTGGAATTATTTTTTATAAATGGCATATAATAATTTCTTCGTTTAATCCTTGTGGTTAAAGATTTTCCAACAGATGATCAAATATAATGAAATCCCAAATAGCGCATTCACCTCTCAGTCTCTTTCGCTCATATGCACTCTCGTTTGGTTTTTGTTCTTCAATTTTCCACCATGTAAAATTGTAAACTCAAGTAGTGCTTTGTCTTTCAGCTTTTTATTTACAAAGAAAAAATGGAGGAAGAATTGTTGGAACGCAACACCGATGCATTTATTTCTTAGCCTCTCCCATCACTTGCAATAAGGTATTTATTTTCTCTTTTGGGCTATCCGGAAGTAAGGTTTTTCTCTTTCGCACTTTCCCATTTTCAGCTTGCATTGTATGTTTTTTGTTGAAATTTTTATGTTTATGGAACTGCATGTCAATGATCTGGATATTCGGTTTTAGTTTTGAACCAAAACCATCTAATTTTATTTCTTTCTTCTTAATCAAAACTTTTAGTACTCCTTATGAAAGATATTCAGTCTATCAGAATAGAAGTGAAAGAGGGTCCTAGGCTAAATTTTTTTGATATTCTTGTTTGGTTTTTCTTTAAATCGGGGAATTGGTTGTGAGTATCGACATAGTGAAATCGCCATGCTCAATCCGAGAGACTGTTGGTACTAGTTTACTGGGAATTATATTGATCCGACCTGCGGTTTTCAGCGTCCTGTGAGCTCGTATTCTTTTTAATAAGTTCATGTTGATTATGGGACTGATATATTGTGAACGAATTGGATATTTTTATATGTTATAGAAATTTTACAGTTGAATTGTATTGAATTATAGCTTTAGAAGACAATTCTACATGCACGTAACTCGAAAGGCATCATGACAGGGTAGTATATTTGGAGCAGCTACTTGACCCTGGCATGATGCCTTTCGAGTTGCGATATAGACTGCGAGGTGAATGAGTTGTTTAAGATTTCATTATATTTGATCATCTATTGGAAAATCTTTAACCACAAGGATTAAAAAAAGAAATTATTATATGTCATTTATACAAAATAATTCCAGCTTTATTGGTGACTGTTCATCTTAGTAGTATTTGTCAACTATGCATTTTTAACCCCATTTTTTTCTCACAAGCATTTCATCGAACATCTATGTTTCACCTGAGATGACCTGTATCTAACATTACACCTTGAATCGTTGATGGTCCCGATAGTCCCTTGGTCGGGTCTTCTATCAATGGACACTTATTCAAGTCAACACCTCCACATAATTCAAAGTTAGATTACAATTTTCCATTCATCCCCGACTGAAAAGTTACGCTGGAAATGAGAAGAGAGAAAAGAAAAAGGAAATTTGAGATCGAAAAGGAATTTGTGGTTTATAATGAAATTGAGGATTGTGTTGCAAGTTTTAAATTTTGGGGGACCTAAATGCAAGCGCCTGAAAAGTTCAGTGACCATATTGCAAACGTACTAACGGTAGTGCAACGGTGTCAAACGGTCGATTACGTCGGGGACCATATTACAAACGGACTAAATGTTGGAGGAATGTATTGCAAGTTTTAAAAGTTGAAGGACCTAAATGAAAGCTTTAGAAAAGTTCAGTGACCATTACTATACTTTACCCTTTTATTAAAACACTCCAGGTGTTGTCGTTTAGGGCTAGAATCAGTCCATTGTTTTCTTTATTTGGGTTAATCATTGTAAGGGTCATGCCCATGTTTAGAGTAACACATTTTGGTCCTCATTTCAAGGCTTTTTCTTTTCAAATTTGTGAATCTAGCCCCCATAGTTTTCGTCGTATTTTATTTTAGTCATTAGTGCCTTTTATTCTGTTTTCCTTTCTTTTACATTTAAAGTCTTTTATAATAATGTTCATTTTAGTCCTATAGGATAATGGTTATACTTCGATTTTAGCACCTGTTCTCTTATGATATTTGTATTATGATCGTTTCCTTTTGTTGTGGTTATGACCATGTTCCTAAAGTTACTCTTTTTCGTATATTGGCACTTTTGTTAAGGCTCCCTAATATATGTATGCGCATAGATGGTATTTTATATATATGATAAATATATTTTGGCATGACGTGGTGCATAAAGTATTGTATTATATTCTATAATTGTGTCTCGTGCCTTTCTTTGCAATTTATATTTACTTAATTCATTTGTTAAAGAACTTTGCATCTACATATATAGCCACAGCTTAGGCATTTATTAATTGTTTTAAATATATCTCTAATACCATGTATGTAATCGTTTTGTTTTGTACACATCAGTACTGCCCTTTTATTAAAAAAAATTAATATGTATGGTGCACTCATAATTTGTAATTCTATCGAATAATCGATTAAGATAGTACCCTTTCATTTTAGGGTTGTTGTGAAATGACTATCTTAATGTATAAGAAAGTCATTTCTAATAATTTTTAAATTTAGAATGAAATTATAATATTTCATTATTTCAATTGGAGTAGGAATTGACTGATTTTAGGTATGAGATGTCATTTCTTCGCTATAGAAAATAATTAAATATTATTATGTTTCGTCAAAAATTTCAAAGAATATTATTTTTAGGGGATCTTAAATTAAATTAGACTCAAACTCGTAAATTTCATTGCAAAAACAACTAATTAATCAACTAGTTACCGATTTAGGGCACTGTGGGGTGATAATCCTTCCTCACATGTAACCGACTCCCGAACTCGAATTTTGGTAACACATATAGCAAGTTTTTTGTATTAATTAAGATTAATATTTTATTAAAATGGAAAATACATTTTTGGGTGCCAAATCACACCCTAATCAACGATTGATGGTGACTCCACAAACCACATTTTATCATTAACCGATCATCAAAAAGTATTTCGAAACGAGACCCCCTTTCCCCTTCAGAAAAACATTTCGACAGATTGGCGACTCCATTGGGGATGCTTTATTATTAAAAAGGTCCCCAAATTATTCGAGACGGTATCTTTTAAAAATCAGATTAAAAAATAAATTTTTTTAAGAAAAATCATTTCGACAGCTTGACGACTCCGATGGGGAGAGTTTTTAAAGAGTCAGGCCGATAGTTAATTAATTAATTGCCTTTGCAAATGAAAATTACAAGTTCGTTAATTTGGTTTTTGATCCCTTGTTTGGATTAACTAAGCGTTGATGATTTGATTAACCACTAAATAATTGTACTAATATGTTTGCTAATGTTTTCAGAGTAAATAATTATTCAAGGTTTTGAGTTTTCTTCTTGGTGTAATTTCCGAATAAGTGCATGCGAACTAGAGATTATGCGATTTTTTCCAATCAAGCATGCGAACTAGATGGCATGAGGTTGGGATTTATATGTTGAACAAAGCATGAGGATAGAAAAATGTCTGGGCAGAACTATTATAAAAGCATGTCATGATAGATACCATGTCGGGTAGGATCTTTTCCTTTCGCAAAAATTTCTTCTTCTTTTTTGGTTCAGTGATACTAACATATAAATCCTGAGTTCTTTAGAGATTTTAAAAAACAAATTAAAAAATAATTTTTTAAGAAAAATCGTTTCGACAAGACCTTTTTGTTCTTTAGAACCAGGGGTGTTCAATTAATCGGTTTGGTTAACCGACCGAACCGAACTACTCGAAATTCATTAACCGGTTTTTTCGTTAACCATTAAATGGATCAAAATTTGTCAAAAATTTCTAACCAAATTGAATAAAGATCGGTTAATTTTCCTGGTTAACCGATTTAACTTAAATATTTTATAATTTTTATTTAGATTAATTTGAATTTATTAAAGGTATTTTTCTTCATTTAGAACATTTGATTGGGTATTGAAATTTTAATTGGTCTAGTGTGATTAAAAAATAGTTGGATCTTAATTTCTAAAGGGTTTTAGCTTAATATATATATGTAATATAAATAAAATATTAAATATTTAATAATTTTGATTAATTTTTTTAATTAAACAATTTCAAATGAAAGTAATTGATAACAGAACTTTATTTTTTTTACTATTAACATAATTAATATCAAATTAATTGACAGATTAATCGAACTAAATTCCGTTTAATTTGGTTAAAATCGAACAATAAACCTCCCTAATTAGAGCTCCATGTCTCAAAATAAATATAAAGTTTTTCTAAAGAAAAGTAAAAGCATAGCACAACAAAGGTAGACGATGAAAAAGATGGAGGAATAGAACTATTAAGAAGCTTGGCTCATCATCCTTTATAATAATCTACGTAGGCTAGGTGTCACGCGAAATTCCTTGCTCAGTCATAACAAATTTTGGCCTCTTGTATAACTGTTGGGTCCCATGAGGATAGTTGGATTGTTCTCTTTAACAAAGTTACCTTCCTCGTTCTTATCTAGAATTTATCGCCACATGTCATCATATTGTAGTGTATCCACAAATCAAAATATGATTAATTAAACAAGTAGATGGTTTCCGAAACCTATGTTTTTGCTTGTCCTTAAGCAAAATGTATATAACTATGTACCGACTAATACAATGTATTAACCCAATTCTTGATAGTTCAATAAACATTTAGTTCTTTATTGATCAACATTTCTCAATTCTCTATATATCTATATAATATTTGGATACATGTTGAAGTACTCGACAATGGTCATCTATGTAAATTGAAATTTACATAGAAATAAGCAGTTGATTATGGCAATGTGTGTGCTCCAAGGATTATAAACTTCTAAGCAATCAAGTTTGATATCATTTCCATTTAGATTTGTCTAGCATGCTTTTCATTTTAACACAGCTAGATACATTTTAAGAATGGAGTGTTAAATTAAAATCTAATATTATCGACACATATTTTTAATGTATATTGTTATCATAAAATATGACATAACTTTTATGAAGTCATAAGGTATTAGAAGTGTTATAGAAATAAAAGTGTAGATATTATTAAAGTTGTATTTATAATTTCATAAGGGGACGTGTTATAAATACAAACAATAATTGATTCTTAAATTAGCTATATAAAAGGGTTACGGTCCCCAATAAATATATCATCTCGTATTACTCTTATCCAATTACAAAGTTTATACTCGAGAATTCTATCTTCTTGGAATATCACAATCCGAAATATTCAAATATTTCAACCTATCAATTACTTCATGTACGCTTTCACAAATCTAGTTTATTTTATTCTTGATGGTTTGGCAAGATTAGATATGGGTTATTTTTCATATTTATTATGATCTGGTTCTAACAAGTAATATCATCGCCTCGTTATATTGAATCATTAGGTATACGCTGATTTTCTATATTTTTTTCTGATTAATTCAGTATTTAAGACGATTGCTTATTCGTTTTATATATTATTTATTTATTCCAGCGTTTGAGTTAAGCAATCACATGATTTTGTAAATTTATGTTTGATAATTTAGGATTTAATATCATCGACCGAATGGTATTATGGAATTCCCAATTATGGGAATCACGGCTAGAGCTTACCATTTACTACTGTGATGGAATTAGATTCTATATTTGTTTAATTGAGAATTGGCATGGCTTATTATTTTATGGTTTTATGTTTCGGGGAATTGAAATTTTCGAATACCATTAATGACTTTACGTAGTAAATGGTGGTGTAATGGTTTCATAAGATTGTGTAACTGATCAGAGGTTGAGTCATATTAATTTTCACAGGATTGACATTTAATATTAATTTTGTTCCATAATTTTCTTAAGAAGTTGTTAAAAAACAATCAAAGACTTTGACTTTTTATTTTTGATCGCACCATTTATGTAACTTTATTTTGGACTATTTTGGATACTATAGTGCAATCAGAAATTTTAGTTTTGACCTTTGATTGTTATAAAAAATAATAAATTTAAATATTAATAATTATTTTGAGATGACTTAATAAAAGCAATAAGTCGTTAAAGTGACATCAGTTATGGAAAATATTTTATTTTAAAATATGAAGGTTATGTACATGTAACTTATGATATGTTAGTATTGATCGACCCAAAGAAAGATTAATAGTTGACATAATCGCATGTACAACTTTGGTAATAAGCATATGATAATTGTTCGATTTGATGCGTGAGTAATAAGTCGGCCCGAAGGAAGATTTTTGCTTAACATGTTCTTATTATCAGTGTTTGGTTACTGCACCATATATCACTTAAGGTGAATGTTTTGTCTAAAGATGAAATATTAATGGAGCATTTGATATTTGACATAAGGTTTAAATGTATTCAAATTTATTATTATTATGGTTATCTTTTAATTTAACTGAAAAATAAAATTAAAAAAATTGATTGGTTGACAATATTTATATGGTTTTATTTATATTGTTCATGCAATATATGTATATATTTAATTCAGTTTGATCAAAATTTTAGTTTTGATCGTTGATTAGTAGAATATATATATATATATATATTATTGAAACAAACTAATTCATATTTTGGCTAGGTATAATATTTTGATAGATTAGTCGAAACAAAATGCCGCCAAAGTGACATCTTTTGTGTAGACTGGTTTATTTGAAATATAAAAATGATTATTTGTTTCTTGTAATTCACGTGTTTATTAATTGACCCAATGGAAAGTTAATATTTGGCTGGATTTCAAGCGACGCTTGTGGTAATAATATGTGGCAATTATAAGGTACTTTTTGTGAGCATTACATTAGTGCAAAGATTAGTTTGTTATTCGACATAGCTTATTGTCAATATTTGATTACTATAACAATAATATATCATTTGTTGTTAGTATTATTGTCCAAAGACTTGATATTAATGTAGCATTTGGTATCTTGAGATGAGAACTAGTCATTATTATGAATTTATTATTTTCTTATGTGAGTTTGTTATTTATTTTGTTCATTTAGTTCTTTGGCTGCCATAATTTCTGCTAATATCAATTTTATTCTCATGCTTAATGGGACAAATTTCCAGTAATAGAAAAATGCACTTACATAAAGTTTTAGTTGTATGAACATAGACTTTGCACTAACGAGAGAACAATTTGCACCTCTCATGGGGGATAACATTCTTAATTGGTATAAAGGATTTTTAGAGGCGAATTTTTAGAGGCGAATTTTTTTAATTGCATGAGTCTACTGGTCATAAAGAAAAATGTTGTTTTAAGCCTTTAAGGGCACATAATCTAAATAAATTACTTAGGCCAATGGTTTCCTTGACAAAATTGAGAAACGTTTTCCTGAAAACAATAAGGTTTACATGACATTACTTTTGAGTTCTTTGATTCCTATAAAGAATAAGAGTCAGTCAATGAAATGTGAGGGAGTACATTATGGATATGTTTCATATTGCTTCAAGACTTAAGTCAGTTAAGATAAACTTATTCAGAATTACTTGTTCTTGTGATTTCAATATCGTTTCCTATAGAGTTTAATCAACTCAAAGGGAAAAACGAACTCTAAATGAGCTCATTTTTCATTGTGAGCAAGAGGAAGAAAGGTCGAAGCATAATAAGTTTTAAAGTACTCATTTGAAAAATGCATATAAAGATAAGGGCAAAAATAAAATCAGAATGTAGTTGATGTGGGTTAAACTCAAAAAAGAAAACAATATTTTACAAAGGCATGTTCTCTTTTCGAGATAAGTTAGGATATAAGAGGAGAAATTAAATTATAAACAGTAAGCAACTAGTTTGGTTATTCTTAGCGATCTGGGGGTTATATAGTTCTATGATCTCATAATTAGGTATATTTTTAAGATGGGATCTATAACATTATTTTTTAGGATGTTGAGTTTGGAGGGAGAAATAAGGTTTAAGGAATTTCTTTTGAGGGGTAATTGAATTATAATTCAATTCTTATTATCATTTTTAATGATTTCTATGTGTTCATACATGTCGTTAATTAAGAAGTTAATCTAGAACCTCGATAAGATAATATTGAATAACTCTCCATTTAAGATTAGAAATTGTTACGGAAGAACAAACTCAACAACCTTAAAGAACAAGTGTCAATTTGAAGATCCACGAGATGAGATAAATAATATTTTAGATTATTATGTTTCTACAACAAATAAGGATGACAGTGGAATGATGGAGGATGACCTGATCAACTTTCATCATGTGATAAAAGTTCTGACTATCAAAAGTAGATTAATGTCATGTAAGAAGAATATAAGTTCTATACAAGATAATAAAGTTTGAGAACTTGTCTCATTGCTTGAAGATGCAAAATAGATTGGTTGTAAATGAATATTTAAAACCAAGATGGATGCAAATAGTGATGTGGATAAGTATAAGGCATGTCTTGTATCTAAAGGATATACTCAGATAGAATGCATTGATTTTCTCTTTGGATTAATTAAAAAAACTCTTTCAGGATAATTATGGTAATTGTTACTCATATTTGGTCTTGAGTTATATAAGTTGGATTTCAAAATTATGTTTATCAATGGTAACATTGATGAGATATTTTATACGGTGCAATTAGAAAATTGTGTCTAGTGATACCAAATTAATGATATGCAAATTAAGGAAATCAATTTATGAGTTCAAGTATGACTCCCGTTAATTGTATAACAAATTTCATCAAGTAATTATCTCATTTAGTTTTGAGATAAATTTGGTTGACTATTGTATATACTACAAGTTCAGTTGGAGTAAACCAAGTGATACCCCTTCTTGCTAAAGGAAACAAGTTTAATCTTGATCGGTGAAAATTATTTTGAAACTAAATAAATGCTAAAGATTCCTTATGCTTCAAAAATAAATGAAGAGTTTAATACTCAGGTTTGTACGTATTTAGTCATAGCGTATGATCTTGGGATATTAAGCAAATATTTAAGCAATTTGGGTGTGTATCATTTGATAGCAGCCAAGTTGATTTATACGATACATTTAAGAACACAAATATTACATGGTCACATATTTGAGGTCTAGTAAGTAAGAGATCATTAAGTTTATGGATTCCGGCTTATTGAAATATGTATACAAAATTATGTCACATGAACTATTAATTATGGATTAGTAAGAATGACCACTTGTGTTACTTTGTGACAACAAAGTTGTAGTCCGTTATTCCATATACAATAGAAATTCCTAAAGCCTAAGCACATAGACATTATGTTTCTGATTGTTAAAGAAAATACAGAGTGGTTATGTGTGTATAGAGCATATTGGTACAAACTATTTATTGTGCATTTATTAAGGAACTGTCACCCTAGGTCTTTCATGAGCACACTACTCATGTGGGTGTAATATCATTTAAGGATATTAAATTTTAGTGGGAGTTTGTAATTTAAATGTTCGTTGGTTATAAACACAATTTCAATTACTTCAGTTTAAGGATATTTAATTTAAGGGTTTTTTTTTTTTTTTGCATAAATAAGGTTTTTTGTTTTGGTTTATCCACACATTGATTTTGGTAAAATTTGATCTCAATGAAGAGGAACATTTGGAAATAGACATGTACAGTTCACATTGCATGTAATTTCTATGTTACGCTCAATGGTTGATCTATGTCATTTGATTGTGTTTATATATGTGACCATTGATGGGTATAGTCATGATTGATATGAAAATGGCCGCTTTGATCCTATATGGATATAGTTGATGAATGAGATTGTTATAAAATACTTATTGCATGATAACAAATTTTGAGCTCATAGGGTTATACATTTATCAGGAAACATATGTTGCCCAAGTGGGAGATTGTTAGATTAAAATCCATAATTATGGGCTCATATTTTTAATATATATTGTTATCATAAAATATGATATAAATTAAGTGATCAATTATGTTATAAAGTCATAAGGTATTAGAAGTGTCATGGAAATAAAATTGTACATACTATTAAAGTTGTATTTATAATTTGATGAGGGATAGGGTAATAAATACAAATAATAATTGATTCTTAAATCAACTATATAAAAGGGTTATGATCCCCAAGAAATAGACCATTTTGTATTACTCTTATCCCCGTTAGGGAGTTTATACTCAATAGAATCGATATTCTTGGAAGATCAAAACCGGAAAGATTCAAAGATTTCAACCTATCAATTAATTCATGTATGCTTCCGCATATGTAGTTTATTTTGTTCTTTATGGTTTGGCATGATTAGATCCTGGTTAATTTTCATATTTATAATTGTTTGGTTCTAACATGAAGTCCTTTGCATAATTTTTAAAGCTTTTCCCCTGATCATACCCTTTAAGCACTCATGTAAATATATGAGTGACCCTTCAAGCTCATATGATTGGTATTACCACCAATTTTCAGCTTGAGCTCAGCCAACACTACCTTGGTAATTTAATATCGGTGTTTACCATATGTTTTAATTATAGAATGTATCTAATTAGGTGATTTTATCACTACAAAAATATTTTGATATCAACTACACTTTCACCTAATCACAAGAGAAGCTAACTCATTTGGTTCTGTATTTTTCAAAATTTTCAGCATTTTTTAAAAATTGATTTTCCAAGAAGCTATGCTTAAAATTTTCATATTTTTCTTTATATAAAGTTTTATTTAAGCATATCTTCATAAACTTCATTAAAATTCAAGTAAATATTCTAAAAAAAATTCAAAACTCAATTCTAGTTAATTCAATTATTCAAACATAGGGGTCTCTTCTGTTTCATGCATTTCCTCGGTTTATTCAAAGTTACCTTCTTCAATATCATCAATTAATCCCTCAAATCATATGGTTGATTCTTGTTTTCTCTGAATATCATCGCTGGAAAACTAGTTCTCGATATTCAAGGTGTCTTTAAGAACTTGATCCCTTTCCATAACATACTTCCAATAAGGATTAATATAAAAATAAGTACCCAAACTATACCACTTTTCCCAAAGTGGCGCCTAAACGTTTTTTGGGTCAACCTAGGTGCATAACGTTACAAATGTTACCACTTTAGTTGCCTTGACTGTAACGACCGTTAAAAATTATTGTTAAGTGATAAGTGTCACGTTCTAGTAATTTTGAACATTTTTATTTATAATAAACAACTTAAAAATATAATTTCTTTGGAAAACCCCCAAAATTTTTGGAAAACTAAAAAAAATTAAAAACTTTGAAAACCTTAATTTCAATCATTAAACACATGCCAACACCACCCTTTGCCTTTGTTGAACCTCCACCCAACCTTACCTCCACCCAAAGACCAAAAACCCCACGAGCAACCACCAGAACAGGAGTTAATGGACAACAAGTCACGTGACCCCCTGACGAAGAACAAAGTTGCAAATCGCGACCCCATGCAATCTCGATGACCAATCAACAACAACGATGACAACGTCTAACTTGGCAGATGGCAAGGACAACATCAGCGACACTAGCCGTGGATGGCAGGGGAGGTAAGGTTAGGGTTAAAGCTAGGGTTAGGAATTTGAGATTTTTATGGATTTGGGGCTTTTGTAATTTAAGAGAAATTAGGTTTTATTAAAAATTTGATAATATTTTTGAGGTTTTTTTTAAAAAAAATTTGAAAATTACCTTAAGGCAATATGTGTCACTTAAAGAACTTTTTTAATGACCATTACAGCTGAGGCACCTAAAGTTGTAACGTTGGTAACGTTAGGCACCTGGATGAACCAAAAACATTTTGGGCACCACTTTGGAAAAAGTGGTATAGTTTGGACACTTATTTTTATATTTATTTTTATAATAAATATGTTGGTCAAGATTCCTTCTTTATATATATATATTTTTTATGAGATCATACCTTAACAAGACCTAGAAGAACTTCTACAAGGACCAATCACTCGTGCCAGAGCCAAACAATTTAGGGATGTCATCTCACGCAAATGCATTTAAACATGCTTGAAATCTTGACTCCAAAAATAATCAAGAATTATCGATTTCACGCAAGAAACCATATAACATTTTGCACAAATATAATAATTTATTTTATTTTCATATCATATGTTCCATATTGCATTTCATATTATCACATTTCTTTATTGTAATTCATATTAGTATTCAAGTTAATTTGATGCATATATAAATATTAGGAGTGACATTACATGCTTATATATATGTTAGTAGTTTATATTATAAGTCTTTAATACTTTGAATTATACTACTAGATACATCTTATATTATGTTGGACAACTACAGGACACCATTTGGAAGGCATATGGATGACTACAAGGTGAAGAAGTACATTGGATAACAAGGGGTAATGTCCATCCATCCAAGACATATGAACCTACCTTGCACCACTTTCATTTGGGCGGCAAAGATTAAGCAAATGTTAGTATTATGAACACTAAGCACCAACAATTACAAAGGATGTCACCAACGGCTACAAAAGATGACACCTACAGCTGCAAAGGATGACACAAACGACTATATAGTGAAAGGGTGCATCGAAGGTCAAGATTCTTCCTTCCTACCCTTTCAATTTGGACAACAATTCAATGCAAACAGAAGGCTATAATTCTTCATGAATGGGAAGCAACATGGAGAGAAATAACTCAAGATTTAAAGGCATGATTAAGTTGGTTCACTAAAGGCCACCTTTTGGTTCACCATGGTCGACCACCTTTTCAAGCCAAACGGATGCCTTTTCAACTCATTTTTGTAAGCATATAGATAAGGCATTTCATTTCATTTCATTTCATTTCATTTTGTATCCATCCAACTTTTAGTGCAATACACTTATGAGAATCCGTTCTCTTTGTTCTTATAATAACTCTATCGACTTACCAATATTTCTTCTTATGGCAATAACCTTTTTTTTCATTGATATTGTTGGTTCCTTAGTGGGTCATAGTCCTCTGATTGAATACTATAGAAGAATTGGGTTAATAATCATCATAGTATTGGTTCTTTCTTTGTTCTAAATCTTATAATATTCTTATTCCTTCAACCATCTTCATATCATCATAGCCTACATGCCTATAGCCCTCATTTTACCATATCTTATATCTTATCTTCCAATTTCAAACCTATACTTATCACCTTTTCTTAACTATAATCTATAAGCCTACACATTTACTTACAACAAGAGATATTTTACTTGGTTAAGATCAGGGAACATCAAACAATCTTGGCAATCAGCAACAAAGAGTATATCTTTTTTGGCCTACCCTTATTCCTTATATTTCCTACCCTATCATCAATTTTGCAGCCGACTTCACTAGAAAAGATTGATCGAGTTTTGGGTGAGTTCAATTAAGAACCTAAAATAATTGAATACGAGTGGTAAAAACCAAGAGTGTGTAAGATCAGAAGGGAAACAAAAGTCAAATTCCCGAGTGAAAACATGATTGGAGTGATAACTTTTCTTGGAGTGATTTTGTGAGATTTTTGTGTAGGTGAGGTTTTATTTTACTAACATGTTATATAATTCTGTAAACAATCCATCAACTTTAGAAGAACGAGGAGGAAATAATCTTCAAGCCATCATCTAAGAAATGACAAGATTATTGGTTCCGATACAAAATCGCCTAGACTGGCTTGAAGGATCCCAAAGGAAATCAAGAAAATTAGGGTCGTAGGAGACAAGTAAATATGAGGCAAGCTTTGGAAGAAGAATACCCAGAGGAGTACGAAAAAAAAATAGATGATGATTAAGCGTTTGAACAAGCCTCTCAACATGGCACTAGATGCCTAGAACACAACTATCAAAGAGCATGACTTGCGATGGATGAAAACCTAGGTAAAGGTTTCCATTCCACCATTCCAGGGGAAGACAAAACTTGAAAGATATCTTGAGTGGGAAAAGAAGGTTGATCATATCTTTGATTGCCAAAACTATTCCGAACAAAAAAGGTAAAGTTGGCAGCAATTGAATTTATGGATTATTTATTAGTTTGGTGGGATCAACCAACCTCTAACAAAAGAAGAAACGATGAAGACTAATTTCTACTTCGATAAAAATGAAGGTAGTTATGATGAGAAGATTCATCATGACTCACTACAACTGAGATTTGTTTCGGCATCTTCAAACACTTACTCAAGTCAACCAAAGTGTTGAGGACTGCTATAGAGAAATGAAATTTGCGATAATTTGTGCTAACATTGAAGAAGATTGTGAAGAAACAATGGCCAAATTTCTAGCCGAACTTAACCTTGAGAAAACCAATGTAGTGGAGTTACAACACTATGTTGAAATTTATGAAATTGTGCATATTACAACGGAAGTTGAAAGGTAATTAAGGATAAGAGACGTGTCTCAAAACACTAATCTTACAAGATCTAAATGGGGAAAAGGCACTTAAAAGGACACGATATTCCAGATTAAGGAGAATGTTGGAACTTATAAACCCAAAAAACCAAGTGTAGATCCGAGCAAAGGAAAGCAAGCAACCATACCCGCATGCTTTCGAAACAATAAGTGTTTTTTATGCCTAATCCATGGACATATTGCCAGCCAACGTCCAAACAGAAGTACTATGCTACTCCTAGATAGTGGAGATATAGAATCTGAACATGAGGATGATAAAGAATCAAGTGGTGAGGAAGAAGATCTGTGGAGAAATACTTGTGGTCAAGGAAGTCTAAACACCCAGGAAGTGATAAGTGAAGAACAACGCGAGAACATCTTTTATAGTCACTACCATGTAAATGGAAAGGCATGCTTCGTCATCATTGACAGTGGTAGTTGCACTAACATTGTTAGTACTTTGATGGTAGAAAAGTTTTAACTTACAACGATGAAGTATCTCCAAACTTTTATAGTTACAATGGCTTAATGAGGGAGGAGAACTTAAATTCAACAAACAAGTGTGCATACCATTCTCTATTAGAAAATACAAGGATGAGATGTGTGACAAATTTTTGATGCACATGGGGAAAAAAGATCAGTTTGGCACCACTGACATCGAGAAAAGTCCATAATGGTCAGATTCATTTGAAAAGGAATTTTGAGGCAGTGAGAGAGAGCGAAAAGAAAAACAAGAGAGAAAAGAAAAATGAGAAAATGATGGGAAAAAAGAGAAAAACAAAGGGGGAGATTGAAGAAATCAAAAGAGGGAATAAAACAAAAAACTTGAGTATCTTTGCAAGTGGGGGAGAGATTAAGAAGCGTCTTTTGAGACACCAAACACTTCTTGTACTCATTTACAAGGATAATCTTTTTTCTACTAACAATTTCAAATAATATTTGTCCATTCCCATTGTTTTTTTTTTTTATTTCTGGATTTTGACGACATCTTTCTAGAAGAGATTCCAAGTGGTTTGTCCCCTATCGAGTAATTAAACATAATATTGATTTTATCCCTAAAGCAACCAATCAAAATTGTCCTACATATCGGAGCAACATGGAGGAAACTAAAGAGTTGCAAAAACAAGTGGTTGAAACTATGGAAAAAGACTATTTCGAGAAAGTCTCAGTCCTTATACCATACCGGTGTTGTTGGTACTAAAGAAGGACGAATCTTGGCGTATGTGTGTAGATTGTCGACCAGTTAACCATTTCACTATAAAATACCACCATCTTATACCTCACCTAGATTACATGTTGGACGAGTTAAGTGGCGCAAGCATTTTTTCAGTGATCGAAATTAAAAGAGGATATCATCAAATCAGGATAAGAGATGGCGAAGAATGGAAGATTGCATTCAGGATCAAACAAGAATTGTATTAGTGGGCAATAATGTTGTTTGGTTTGACAAACGTTACCACCACTTTCATGAGCTTAATGAATCATGTCTTAGAACTTACATAGGTAAGTTTTGTGTTATTTATTTTGATGATATTATAATATGTAACTGATCATTGGAGGAACATGAACAACACCTGAAGTCTGTTCCCGATACACTAAGAAAGGAAAATTTTAGATGGCAACTCAAAGAAATGTATTTTATGCACTAACAAACACGTTTTCTTTGCAAAAGTTGTGCTAACTTAAGGAAAAGTTATATGCTAACTTAAGGAAAAGTTATATGCTAACTTAAGGAAAAGTTATATGCAAACTTAAAAGTTATATCCACAACTCAAAAAACGATTAAATACACAAGCAGTAAAATGATAGTCAAAGTATCTACAGGCAGACACTTAAGATCAAAAGGCCAAAATAACCTTTTTAATGAATACAAAAATAAATATGCTGAAATGTAATGCAATCTAAAAGTTAATATGCAATATTTTACCTAAGAATGTACAAAAACTTAGACTTGGATTATGTGATTATAAAATCTATTAGGAAATTATCACTACTCAACATGAGGTTGATTATTCGTTAATGAATCAATACTAGCAGTCAATTTCACTTTCCCCTCAACTTACCATTTGACTTGAGATGGGGCTTACACATCATCGATTTATCATTTTCTTTCGATAGAAGTACATTTAAATGCATTCATGTAGACTCTTAACTATATTGGGTAATTTGGTCATTTGCCATCACAGTGGTATTTTAATCACAATTGATATTTAAGCCTTCCATAGGCCAAGTATTTCTATTACGAGTCATTTCCTGCTCTAATGAGCCTGTGTGGAAGCCGAACTTGACTTTCAAAGCACAAAGTATCGATAATGAGTTGAGGGTAATGATACTCAATCCTATGGTATCGATACCTATAGTTACTATCGATTCCAAAAAATGCCTCGAAATTCCTCAATATCGAAACCCTAAGAAAAGTGTCGATACTCTCAAGAATGGTATTAATACTCATGATAAAATTTTCCATTTTTTTCTATAATTTCATCTAGTAACGGTATTTTTCTTCAAGTACCGATACCTAATCCCAAAAATATCTACTTTTAAGCTCGAGAATCATTCTAAAACCATTCAAACACCTTATTCAAGGCTCTAATTGATTCTTAATGCTTATCATGGGTTTCATAAGGTTATTTAGGATGATAAAAGAGCATGTCTAACAATCATCATATCATCTAAGACATAAATCACACATATCACTCATGTCATGCTTTAAATCTATAACCACACACCAGATGTGACATTTATGAATACCATGATATCACAAAGGATTAAAGATATGATATCTCATTTATAAAATCCCAAAATGAAGCTCATTGGTAACCTTTCACCAAGCTTCTCTTTCTCACTTGCTCTAGAGGGTTCTTAAGCTTTTGCAGTAGTGAAACAAGTGGATAATGGATTACTAACATGAAAAAGGGACTTAAAAGGAGTATGTGAATTCTCTTAGAACACTGAACAACGAGATTGAATCCACATGGTAAGTTCTAGGGTTTGAAACCATACTAAACCATAAACCATGCTCAACATTGTCTTCATGGAAGATATGGAGCTTGGATAGAAGCTCTGATGATTCTAGGGATGAATCTTACCTTACCTCGATATCAAACTCATCGATAAAGAACAAGCTTGGGTATTTAAAGATATAGAGGTTTTTTATGGCAGAATAAGAAGATTATATGATAGAAGAAAATGAAGAAAGAAGTAATAAAAGCTTTCAGTCTTTTACCCATAATATCTTACATTTAACCCAACAAAAATCCCATAAAATCAATCTTGTTTTCAGAGTTGGGATAATTTCCTTATTGATCCTTCCTCGTTACCCTTATATTAAAAGAATCCTTTTTTATGGCCAATTGGGCCCGAATTGTACCCATTTAGGCCGATATTCTTCCCAACAGTTCTAATTATCTATTCAACCTAGTCCATATATCTCTCAGGTTAACCCTATTCATTAAATCAAAAATTCAAGGTGTTACAACTCTCTTCTCTTAAACTAATTTTCCCCCTCAATATTTGATTGAATTTAACAATCACACACTTTAAGGTTGATACACTAAGAAGCCTCTTAAGCACCTCAAAATATAATCGATCTAGACCCTCAAGGATGATATATATATTAGTAAAAAATATGTGATCCAAGAAAAATGATCTATAATCATCCAAATGGCACCATACTTACGCCGAGTCATCAACAATTATATCACATAGTCTAAGGCCGCTCGATCAAATTATTGTTGAGCAAAAAAGAACACTCGAATTAACCCTTTAGAATAACACTCCATTTTCTCCTGGTTTAAAATTAATAACCTTATCTAGATCAACTCAACTTGATCAATTTACAAAACCACCACTTAAATTTTGAGTCTCAATTAGTTGATGTACGAAAGTAGGTCAACACGTAACCCAACTATATCCCACAATCACCTACCATACTCAACTCGTAACTATCATCTCAAGGTTTGATGTCGATTTTTGACTATAGACATCATTCACCATGCTAACATCTTAAGAATGATAGTTTACAAGATAATCATCTTCCTAAAGCAACATGATTCATCAATATACTATTCTACTCAAAATCATTACACCAAGACCAAACATGTAAGTAGGGATGTTACACTCATTCAAATTGAATTGTCTAGACACATAAGAAACCATATTTCCACTTGCACATTGACACATCCAACATAATTTGGTTAAGTGGTTCTAACTAATATATATCCACGATAAACTCAAACCAAAGAAAACTATAAGCCTTTAATACCCCACACAATGGCTTTCATACAACCTTTTCCTAGGTCTTTGTGATCCACATGTTGCAGAATACGGTCGTTGGATAGAGCAAACAACTTATAATTTGAGAAAATAATAATAAAGATAAAGGAGACATAAATAATATAGGGTAAAAATCACGAGCAAAGGTAGAAGAATTTCACTATAAAAAAACAGGAGTTGCAACTTCTCTCTATTTAACAAGGAGAAAACAAGAATAATTATCTCTTGATAAAAATGATAAGAGAACTTAATAAAAGTTCTATAAATTTCTCTAGTGTATGGAGAAGAATAGAATGACTTGGATATGTAGAAATGACAAATGGCTAAGCTATTTATAGTTAAGTTTTAGGGACCTACTCTATAAATAACCTCAAGTTTTGGGACTAAATGAATGATTTTCCCTTTCTAATAAACCTGATTCCATTACTACAGTCGTATGAAAACCTTCATTTATTCCAAATGATGCATTAATGCACTTAAAGTTCTTTTAAGTTTCAATATTCTCCCACTTGAAGATTTGATTGGAACAATTATATCTTCACACCATTCTTTCTACCTTGTACCATTCATGTTGCTTATGTTTATAATAGGTCACAAGAGGATCGACACCAAGCAAACTTATATGTGTTGATTGTCTTTGTCATGAAAGCTACTATGTTGTCGTTGGTATTAATTTTCTACGTATATATCGTCCCTTCTTCCACTTTCTCACGAATGAAGTGGTATTGGACCTGAATGTGTTTTGTACTTGAGTGAAAAACAAGATTCCTTATAAGATACAAGGTGCTTTGATTGTTACAAAACAAAAAGACATACTCTTATTTGTGTCTGAGCTCCTCCAATAGCATTTTCAACCAAATTGCTTCTTTACTGGCTTGTGTAGCTACTACCTATTCTGCCTCAGTTGTTAACGTAGCCACAACTGACTATAGTTTTGAAACCCAACTTACAACTCCACCAAAAACTTTGAGCACATATCCTGTAGTAGAATTGCTTGTCCAAATCTCCTGCATATTCAGAACCGACATACACCTTGATAAGAAAGTTTGATCCTTCGTAACATAATGTAACATTTGAGAACCCTTTGATGTATCTCAGAACACTTTTCACCGCATTCCAATGCTATTTTCCTGAATTTTCCATGCACCTACTAACCACTCCCACTGCTTGTGGAAGTCTAGTCTTGTGCATATCATAGGGAACATTAAATTTCCCACTGCTGATGTATACAATACTTGAGACATCTCCATCCTCTCTTCTTTACTGATAGGACTCACACTGGAGGATAATTTGAAGTAAATAGGAAGAGGGGTAGAAATTGACTTACAATCTTGCATGTTGAATCGTAATAAGATATTCTTCAAGTAATTCTTTTGTTAAAGCCAAATCCTCCTATTACTTCTATCTTGGTGAATTTGCATCCCTAGAATCTTGTTTGCTGGTCCCAAGTCCTTCATTTCAAATTCCCTAGATAATTGTACATTCAATTCTTTAATATGGTATTTGTTGGGGCCTGCAACGAACTTGTCATCAACATACAAAAACAATATAACAAAATCTTTTTCACAAAACCTCTTGAAATAAGCACTAGGGTCTATATTAAGTCTTTTGTATTAAAGGCAGATAATGAAGGAATCAAATCTCTTATACCAACATCTCGATGCCTGCTTTATACCATATATAGATTTGTTTAACCTGCAAACCAAGTTCTTATTCTTTTTTTCTTTAAAACCTTCAGGTTGAAGCATATAAATATTTTCCTCAAGATCTCTATGAAGAAAAGTTGTTTTAACATCTAGCTGCTCTAGATATAAGTTCAATGTTGCACACATTACCAAGACTACCCGAACTATTGTTAGTCAAACCACAAGTGAAAGGATTTCATTAAAATCAATACCTTCTTTTCGAGCATATCCTTTAACCACCAGTCTTGCACGATAACTCTCCACTTGATCGTCACCATTTCACTTGATTTTGAAGATCCAATTATTATCAATTGGCTTTCTTCCTTTTGATAGTAGAACAAGTTTTCATGTATTATTTTTACGGACTTCAATATTTTCCTGCATTGTCGTCATCCACTATGAAGCATTTGAGCTATTTATTACCTCTTGAAATGTTGATGGCTCACAGTCATCCGTTAAAAGGCAGTATGCAATATTACATTCTATAACATAATATGCGTGCTAATTGGGACGTTTTTTCAAACGACCTGATTAGCGAGTTGTTGGAGCTTCAGAATTCTCTGGTTTTGGTTCCTCGTGTTATGGTTCTACTTTAAAATAATCTCTTTGTTCAAACTAATTTTCAACATGTATATGTGTAGTCTCTGACTTTTTTGTTTTAATGTTGTCATATTCTTTTTTTATTTGTAGCTTATCTTCTACAAATATAACATCCGTGTTGATAATCACTTTGCGATCAGTGGGATTCTACAAGCGATACCTCTTTACTCCATCAGCATACCCCATTAATTTACATTTTCGGTATTTTGGATTGAGCTTTACAATTTTTTGGGCATTCTACATCATGTATGCAATACTTCCAAATACATGGAGGTTTGAATAATCAACTGCTTTACCAGTTACAGTTAATGGAGTTCGAATCATCAAATAATAGGCGATATTGACTACTTCTTACCAAATGGTTTCTCTAGGCCTGAAGCCCCAACAATTCTATTGTTATTTCTAACAGAGTTATGTTCATCCGCTCTACAATTCCATTTCATCACTTGTATATTCACCTCCATTATCTAATCTGAAACACTTGATTTTATTTTCAGAATCAAGTTCCACCTGCACTTTGAAAGCTTTGAAAGTTGAAAACACATATGACTTCTTCTTGTTAGGATACACCCAAAATCTCCTAGAGTAGTCATCAATGAATGAGATAAAATACTTTGCTCTACCTATGGATGAAACTGGTGATTTTCATACATAAGAATGAACCTATTCTAGAACAATATTGCCTCTAGAATTGGATGTGTTGAATTTTAACCGATGTTGCTTACTTGTAATGTAATGCTCACACAGAGGAAGTGATACATTTGTTATCCCCAGAAGTAGTTTTTTCTCTACAAGGACTTCCATTCCTTGTTTTGAATTGTGTCCAAGTTTTTGATGCCATAACATTGTAGAATCTGAATTGCATGAAGTTAAAGAAGCTTTTACTTTCAATAAAGTCTCTCCATTCAACATGTACAAATTTGTTGCATATTTTCACATTTTATCACTACAAGCGCTCCATGGAACACTTTCATGATTCCTTTCTTTGTTTCAATCTTGCTTGCATTATTATCCAACAATCCATAAGATAATAAAATTTTCTTTAGGCCTTTCATGTGCCACACATCTCAAACAATTTTAATTTTCCATCATACATCTTCAATTTGATGGTTCCAACGCCAACAATCTCTGAGGCATGATCATTGAAACTGTACACAGATCCTCCTAAGATAGGTTCATAATGATGGAACCATTATCTTCTTGAGGTCATGCGATATGTGTCTTCTGAATCAATAATCCGTATATCTGCAAATCTCTTTCTACTTTCCATGGTTGTTGATGATTCACAACATAGAACATTCTCATCATCCGAAGTGTTTACAATATTTCCTTGTGGATTGGAGTTTTTAGGAAAACTCCAACAATCATTCTTCAAGTAACCATTCTTTCCACAATTGTAGCGCTTTAAACTCTTCTTACTTCTTGACTTTGATCTACCATGGTTGTGACTGCTACTTTGGCCACATTTTGTTGATCTCCCTCTCATCACTATTAACGCCTCTACTTATTGTAGATTTACTTGTCTGTCTTCCTTGCTTTTACTCTGATTTTTTTCTTGTAGAACAACAACTGCAACATTATCGAAGATTAGACTAATAACATTACTATTTGTCAAGTTGATAATAAGTTGATCATACGAATTAGGTACGCTTTAAAGTAGAAGTTCAGGATATTCTTGTTTTTCTATTGTACAACTTAAAGATGTAAGTTGAGAAAATAAAATATTCAACGCGTTTAGTTGCTCTATCATTGAAGTAGATTCTGACATCCGAAGAGTGTACAATTTCTCTTAAGAAAAATTTTATTGTGCAACGATGTGACCTCGTACAATTTGTTAAGATGATTTTAAATCTCCTTGGCTGTCTTCTTCTCCTCAATGCTTGACAATACTTCATCTGTTAATGCTAGATTAAGGTTTTCCATAGCATTCTCGTTCATCTCGTTCCATTTGTTATCATATATGAAATTTGTTGGCCTTTCATTGATAACCGCTAAACAACTATTTTTCCATTGTGAGAAAATTTTCCCATTGAACTTTTCAATATCAAATTTCATTGTCATAACTTCTATCACAGATAGCTCCCACTATTTTACTATTTGAGGTGAATAGTTCCCTGAAACCTTCGAAGAATAGGTAATACCTTCTTACTTTCTTATGTTGGAGGATCCACGTTTTAGTGGCAACCACAAAGATAATAAGTAGATATTACACACTCATATCAGGCTCTGATACCAATTGTTGCGGAATACAGTCATTGGATAGAGCAAAATCGCAACTGATAATTTGAGAAAATAACAATAAAGATAAAGGAGAGACAAATTTTACGTGAAAACCCCCTAAATAATATATGGTAAAACTATAAGAAAACAGGAGTTACAATTTCTCTCGATTTAACAAGGAGAAAACAATAACAATTTCTTTATAAAAAAGGAGAAAACAACTTAATAAAAACTCTCTAAATTTCTCAAGTATATGAGAGAAGAATGGAATGGTTTTGATATGTATAAATGACAAATGGCTAAGCTATTTATAGTTGAGTTTTAGGGACCTACTTTGTAAATAAAATAAAGTTTAGGGACTAAATGAATGATTTTCCCTTTCTAATAAAACTGATTCCATTATTTCAACCATTTGAAAACCTTTGTTTATTCCAAACAATGCATTAATGCACTTAAAGTGCTTTTAAGTTTCAACACCACACACTCACCATTTGCAGGAACACATGACTCCTAAAACTCACCTCTAACATTATGATTCAACATATTTTCAATAACATTATGATTCAATAAAATATAATGTTATCGTCTTCAAGTCTTTGTTTGAAAAACCTATAGATACTATCATTTTGAGTAATATACATTTTAAAGAATATAAATTCATTTGCACATCTTAGAAAAAAAAACTATCCATATTAATTTATTATTTTTCGGTTGAGGACAACTAAAGAGCTGATTTTTATTTTAAAAATACCGTGAAGAGAAATGTTAATATTAAATATTAACTATAGATGTTCATTTGAGAATAAAGTACTTTTCTATCATTTTATATAGTATTATATTAATTTCATTTAATATACGTGAATCAGAAGTCCTCATCTCGCTAATTCTGCTTAATGGGCATTTATTTACAAGTTATCTAATAATTATTTTTACTAATTGATTATGTTTAAAGGATATTTATGTCGTAATGTCCCAAAAAAATTAAAAAAATATTTTAGGGTTCATTTTAACTAAATTTGAGATTTCTTTTTTAATCGAAAAATATGGTTCGAGTTGCCATCAATTCAAGTAAAAATTAATAAAAAATATTGATATTCCTCTCCATGAATTCAATATTTCTAAGGCAACAAAAACATATTTTATTACTTTCAATCAAGGAAAATTAACCCTTAAATGGAGTAGGAAGACATTTTCTTACTCCAACATAGATAAAGAAATATTGATATTTCCTAAGAATTTAGCATTTGTGTTTGTTCAAATTGAAATAAAGCACGAGAATGCAAGCAAATTCACTAGAATTATCAATACATTTAAGATAGATAAAAAATATTCAATTATTCACAAATATTGAATTCAAACCTTCAAAAAATTTCAGACAACTTTTTCTCGATAAGTTTAAATAAAAGAATATTTCTTTTCCCTCATCTTAGTTATTTTTAAGTGTTATCATTTTTGTTTAGTTTCACCAAAGGAAATTCTCTTATTTTAAATTACCATAATAGGAATACTAGTTGGGCTAGGACAATATTTTCTCAATAATTTAAAATAATCAAATATTATTTTTAATTCGATCATGTAATTAGTATAGTTATGCTCATGAAGCTACTATAATTATTTAATTAAAATTTCATGAAATTAAAACATTAAAACATGTCATTTTTATAGATAAATTACATCATTCATCACTTAATTATTATAATCACCATATTTTTACTCGATCTTATTACCATGTTTATACTATTAATATTATTATTATTTAATGATAGTACTATTGTTAATGTTACTATTATTATATTAGTATGATTATACTATTAATGTTATTAATATTATATTGGTAGTATTATTATCAATATTATTATTATTATTATTATTATATTAGTATGGTTATATTATTATTATTATTATTATTATTATAAATAAAGAGTATTATTAATGTATTTGTATCTAATACAAATCAACCCAAAAAATGTATACAAATGACCGATTTGGAGCAGCCCAGTAAGAAAGAGGTCCACACATAGAAACCAAGAAGTAGCTAGCGTTTCCTCATATTGCCCTCGAGCCACCTAATCTCAAACCGTTAGACCTGGAGATGATCTACGACTTAAAAACATCATCAGTTAATGTTTCACCCTAATGGACCATACACAAAGCCGCCGCTGACCCTAGACGCCGCTCCCGCTATCTTCACATCGCCCAGCCGCGCCGATCATCGAGCCACCAAGCCGAGACAAAATCGCAAGAGATCCTGGGCATTAAATGTCTCGACTGCGGCCACTCGCTTTACCAGCGTCGAACCCGCCGACGCTTGCCTCCAACCGAGGCTCTCTTCACCTCGTCAAAATCACATGCAAGGAAAGGGAACACATAAAAAGTAAGTCATAAAATCAGTGGCAAAAAAAGGTCAAAGTAAGGAAAAAAGAAAGAAAATAATTCTGTTTTTGTTGTTTTTTTTTCATCCATGCAATCACGATATATAACCTGAACTCAAACATGTAGAAGGGTGTTTCTTCTTTTCGAAGAACTAAAAAAAGATCTGTAAACCAACTCAATACAATACAAAAATTGGAAAGGTATTTTGGCCTACGTTTTTACCATGTTTTCATTTCCTTTTGGTGCACAGAAACACAAAACAAAATAGAGCAGAAGAGAGAGCAACCCATTTACCTTTAGGGGAAGAGCCCTCGCCGGCGTTGGGATAGTGGTCGGTGGCCGCTGGCTGATCGGTCATGCGTTGGGTTGAATCCTTTTTGGGTTTCGGTCTAGTTTTCTTAGAAGGGGTTGTTTCGTTTCTTTTTTTCTTTAGTTTGGTTTGTGTAAGCCACCCCTCCAGTCACCGTGCCGTGGACGTTCGACGAGGGGGAGGGCCGCCGGTGTTTGGCGGCCGGAGAGGTTTTGAGGCTCCATGGTGGGCGCCGCGGACTGCGTGGGTTTTGGGGGTGAGAAGGCTAGAGAAAAAAAGTGATAAAGTGGGGGTTTAATTTTTTAGGGTTAGGATTTGAAGTTACTAGAAGAGGAAATATGAGATTTTGTTTTTTTTTGGGAATTTTTCGGATATTAAAGCATAAGGTCCTCCTTATTTTAGCGCCTTTTGCGTTTTAGCCACTAGTCAAGGGATAAATCACACTATAGTGCTGCTAACCTTTATTTTCATTCGATTTTGTTCTTCGCTTTGTTATTTAACTTTCTGCCCTTTTTTATTTATGCACTTCATTTTCAGCAATTTGATTTTTAGTCTTTAATTTAATACACCTAAAATTTTCAATTCTTATTATTCAGACTTTTAATTTTTCGATCACTTAATTTTAGACTCTATCTTTGTTTACTTATTTAACATAATTCTGAGCATTTAATCCTTATTAACTAGTCAAAGTTATTATTTTACTTATTTATTCTTACTTTCAAATTATATTCTTAGTTTCCACCTTTATTTTAATTTCTTTTTTTCTTCTTTCATTTATATACAATTGCCAAATAAGCTTACTTTCCATCCATTTTAGAATCATGTTCACATTTACATTCATTTCCTTTAATATCAGCCCATTAAAAATTATTTTCCATATTTATGCGTACATTTACTTCATTGTAATATGTAATATTAATTGGATAGTATATATATATATATGGTTATACCGTATATATATGTTTATATTAATTGCATAGGATTAAAGATTATTCTTTTTATTATATATTAAGTTTTATGGGTAAGTTATATGTTCATGTATATATATTTGGGGCACTAATTCAAAAATAGATTTGTTCATAAACACTGTTCTTTTTCTTTTTATTTATTTATTAGTTTTACGTATTATTAAATATTACTTTCGTTTCTATATTTCCAAAACTATGTACACTTTTTCCATGTTTTTTTATGTATTTCCATTTAATTAATTTTATCATATATATATATATATATTTATTAAATATAATTATATATGGTATATGAAGTTCTTTTACATACATAACTATAAATATAGTAATTGTTATATATTTTTTATTATCAAGGATTATTTTCTTATATCACGTGTGTATGTATATATATTTAAACTTTCTATTATTTTATTATAATATATATATATATTGTTGAAAACATTTTGATATTTCGATATAATAAATTAAGTTAAATGAATTTTAAGATTTTTCAAAAGAATTTCTAAGTATATTCGATATAATTATTCGAATATCAAAATATTACTCCAAATCTTTCAAATGTCATTTTTAATCCTTACTCAAGTGTAAAATTAAGTTTTAATCTTAAAATAATTTCAAAACAATTTTACAAAATATTTCGAACCGTTTCAAAGCCAAAAATTCTAGATTGTCCAGAGGGAACCTATTCCCCCCCAAGGGGGTACCGATTCCCCCTTGAATGGTTTGGCTCCGAGAAAAACAGAATGCTCGGAGGGTATCGATTCCCCATGTTTAATGGTCGAAATATTTGAATTTCACACTAAAACTACTCCATTGACTCCACTAATCATCCCCAACGTTCAGAATCAATTGAAGGAGTATTTCAACAAGCTTAGAAGTCATTGATCAACAACAAGAAACAATAATCAACAAGAATCAAGAGAGAATCAAAGAGAAAACATCAAACCTCAAATTTGAGCATTTTCAAGCCTATTTGATTCAATATTCATTTTTGCTTCCAAGAACACTTATTGTATTCAATTGTATTATTCTTGAGTGTTATTTCTTTATTCTAGAATTGTGCAAACAATCTACCTTGTGAGGATTTCCTTGTAAGTTTCAAATTTGTAATATTCTCTTTGAGAAAGAGTGTTCTCAAGAATTGGGGTATATTCTTGAGGGAGTTGTAAGGTTATCTCTTTGGCCTCAAAAGAAAGAACAAATTAGTGAATTTGTTGGAAAATCCTTGGTGTGGATAGCTAAGGTAGTGGACGTAGACTTTGGTTGAGAAAGTCGAACCACTCTAAATTGTTGTGCAATTACTTTCAATTTTCTACAAAAACTTCCACCAAAATTTCAATTGCCAATTCACCCCCTCTTGGCCTATTCCATCGATCGATTAACTCAATAATTGGTACCAGAGCCTCACTCATTTAAAGGTTTAATCACCTATTGAGTCGATTCAGGAAGAGTTACATTGATAATCAAGTCATCAATGGCCTCCACTTCAAACTTCGACTCCAGTCTTGATTCAATGTCCGTCAACAAGCCTCATTTCTTCAATGGAGCTAACTATGCCTATTGGAAGAATAGGATGATGCATTTCATTCAAGCAAGTGACATAAGAGCATGGAATGTTGTAGAAGACAGATATATCAAGCCTCTCACTCATCCAAGATTGTGGAGTGAAGGAGAGACAAAAATTTTTCAGCTCAACTCCAAAGCCATCCATATCATATTTTGTGCTATTGGACCAGATGAATACGGAAGAGTTTCATCTTGTACAACCGCCAAAGAAATATGGGATAAACTACAAGTCACTCACGAAGGCACGAACTAGGTAAAAGAATCTAAAATTAGTCTTATAACACATAGCTATGAAAATTTCAGGATGAAACCAAATGAAGATATCAAAGCTATGACGGATAGATTCTCAATGTTTGTCAATGGTCTCAAATCATATGGAGAGATAATTACAAATGAAAAGCTTATGAGGAAGTTAGTTTACTCACTTCCAAAATCATGGCAATCAAAGAAGACGACAATTGTTGAATTAATCGATCGACGGAATCGGCCAAGAGGGGGTGAATTGGCAATTAAAAATTTTGGTGGAAGCATTTGCAGAAAATTGAAAAGATTTGCACAGCGATTTAGAGTGGTTCGACTTTCTCAACCAAAGTCTACGTCCACTACCTTAGCTATCCACAGTAAGGATTTTCGAACAAATTCACTAATTTGTTCTTTCTTTTGAGGCCAAAGAGATAACCTTACAACACCCTCAAGAATATACCCCAATTCTTGAGAACACTCTTTCTCAAAGAGAATATTACAAATTTGCAAACTTACAAAGAAATCCTCACAAGGTAAATTGTTTGCACAATTCTAGAACAAAGAAAAGAACACTCAAGAATGAATACAATTGAGTACAAGTAGTGTTCTTGAAAGCAAAATGAATATTGAATGAAAAATAGGCTTGAAATACTCAAACTTGAGGTTTGATGCTTTCTCTTTGATTCTCTCTTGATTCTAGTTGCTTGTTGTTTCTTGTTCTTGATCAATGGCTTCTAAGCTTGTTTAAATACTCCTTCAAATGATTCTGAACGTTGGGGATAGTTAGTGGAGTCAATAGAGCCGTTTAAGTGAGAAAACAATTAATGAAAGTGGATGGGAGCGTCAGTGCATCGATGCATACCCTAGGTGCATCAGTGTAAAATTCAAATATTTTGACCGTTGGACTCTTAGTGCATTGGTGCACTAAGAGTGCACCGATGCATAAAATGCATTCGATGTTTTGAAAAAGCCTGAGTGCATCGATGCATGGTCTTGTGCATCGATGCATCAAATGCACTGAGTGCATCGATGCATGGTATGTGCATCGACGCATAAAATACATTCGATGTTTGAAAAATTAATTGGTGCATCGATGCATGGATTGGTGCATCGGTGCATCACTTTGGAAAATTGATTTTTGGCTTGATTTTGGTTCAAAATACTTTGTGAAAATTGTTTCAAAAATAGTATAAGTATAAAACAGAATTTTACACATTTAGTAAGGTTTAAAATTGATCTTGAAAGACTTAGAGTAATAATTTGATATTCGATTAATTAAATTGAATATACTTTAAAAATCATTTGTAAAATCTTAAAATTTATTTAAACTTAGTTTGTTATATCGAAATATCAAAATGTTTTCAACAATCTCCCCCTTTTTGATATAACAAAACACTTGAGTAATTTTAATATTTTCTTTGAAAATAAGTTTTGAAATCAATTTTGAAATTACTCCCCCTTACTGTAACACTTCTCCCCTTTAAAAACATTTCAACACTTAACATTTCTCCCCCTTTTTGTTAAATCAAAAAGACTGAAAAACGTTTTAAACAAGTTATTGAAAAACATAGCCAATTGATATTAAATATATATAGATTAAGCTGCTAAGATCATAATCAAGAGAAACGTTAGCCATTAGTTTCATAATCAATATTCATATCAAATGTGAAATGGTAAATTGGTCATATATGTCTAATATGTAAATGATGGAAAAATGAAATAGACATTAAGCTCAAAGTGAAAATTCAAACCAAACTAATATATTTAAAATCCACAAAGCATCCAAATAATATCTCCAAACAAATTCAAATAATTCAAAGAAAACAATAATCCCCAAATATTCAAAATGTTTTAACAAGAAAAGTTCAACGAAGTTCCAAAATAAAACAATGTCTACTCGTCCATAGAAGGATCCGGAGGCGGAGGAGGAAATCGGGCTTGCATCTCAAGAGAGAGAGCATCCATGCGAGCAAACATCTCCCTTTGGAACTCTTTCTGTCGAGCTTACAAAGTGTCTAAGCGTTGATTTATTGCTTCGTGAGTAGCAGTCAAGTGGGATTCGATGGAAGCATACCGTAGATCAAATGTCTCCAAAAACGAATGAAAATATGGAGGCACTTGATCCTCTTGTGGAGTAGGCTCAACATCTGGTACGTGATCGTCGATGTCTTGCATAAGCTATTGAAATTCAGGATCATCGTCAGCAGCTAGAGCTGGAGGAGGTGCACGAGAGGAGCTAGGAGCAACTCGTGAGGAACTAACTCCCGGAGTTTGCTTTCCGGGTCGATAGACCCAAAGACTGGTTTCCTCGTCTTGTTTCCAATCCGCTTTCTTCAAGGATGTAAGATTGATTTGATTTTGGAGAGGGATAGGATTGTCGAGAGAGACGTCTAGACCAAGTTTGATAAAGAGGTTACTAAGAAGACATCCATAAATCAATGTTTCAACATGTTTTGAAGGAATAATGTTTATGATGTCCACTAGTTGACTGAATATAATGTGGGACAGATTTATTTTGATCTTATTTTTAATGCAATACATCCACCATAAATCCCTAGCACGAAGTGTGGAGTACCTGCCTCAGGATGGTCTAAACCACCAAGAGATCATCAAATGGAGAAAATGATTGTGATGAGATCGTAGAGTACTAACACTAGAATTTGGAACATAGGGATATTCCACATTTTCACTCTCATTATATATCCCACTATCATCTAACACAAATCGGAAAGCTATAGTTTCGAGGTCAATATTAATATATTGGCATAAAAATAGGATCTAATGGTTATAGTTCCACATTGAGTTTCGTTTTGAATACACACCGCATTAGAATAGAAAATACGGACTAACTGTTGGTAGTCGATAGGTTTGAGCTGAAACATTTTATCAAACTTCCAAGCTTTAAGAATCGGAAGGTATTCAAAGTCAATATCTATCATAGCTTGAAGAGAAGCAATACGCTCTTCACGGATTCGATAAGATTGGAAAGAATTTCTATACCTAGAGTACAACTCGTTTCTACGACGCTCAGGCATGTTAAAACAAGATCCTAATAGAGATGTAGGACAAGGAGGAACGGGATTAGGAGGTTGGTTTGAACGAGAACGACTTGATGAAGTTTTAGGGCGTTTGGGATTAGACATGGTTTAGGAAACGAAAAAAGGAATGTAACATGCAATATGAAACACATGTATGCACAATAATCAATCCCAAAACTCAATTGAGTCCTCAATAATTCAAGGTTCTCTAAACCGAATCCTAATGGGCAATGTTTTGAAAAACTATTTGAAAATTATATTTGTGAATAATATGTATAGTTTTTCATGAAAACAACATAATTAAATCAAAAACATCAAATTTAGATTTTCGAATATTTGTTTATTTCGAAAATTCACAAATTCATTGAAAATTTGTGAGTTTTTGATGAAATTAGTTGTACAAACTAGTTTGTAATCATTGAACTATCAATGCCTGATATAATGTTCATCTTAGAACTAATTAAAACTAGTCCTAAGATCAAAAATTAATAAAATAGAGTTTTTGAAATATTACCTTGAAAATTTCGGATTTGAGAGGAATGTGATGTTGTTTTGCACGATTTGATGATAAATGCAGGATTAGGAGTTGAAAAGCTCGAAGATTCCAATAATATTTCATTGATTTTAAGCAAAAGGAGATTTTTGAGTGAAAGAGGGATGAACGGTGGGATGTTTTGAGGTTTAGACATTTGAAATAATGAGAAAATAGGGTTTTAATACCTAAAACCTGACGGATGCATCGATGCATGACCCTGTGCATCGATGCACATTCAAGGCGTGCATCGGTGCATCAACATGATGAATCGATGCACATTCAAAGGGATGCATCGATGCACTGTTAAGTGTATCGATGCAAGAAGCACAAAAATGTCAAAAATCTGTTTTAAACACTTAAAATGCTAAAATAATTAACTCTAGTGGTATTGGCAACTCATATATTGAAAATTAATCATGTTCAATCAATCAAATTAATCTTTAAACAACATTTGAACATAAATTAATTTTCACCAAATAACATAAACTCCCCCTAACTAATAACAATGAATGCAATAAAAAATTACCATTATAAGCATTTTTTTTCATTTATTTTTAAAAGTGCTAAAAATTATTTTAAACACTAAGTGAAGATAGGTCAGTTAAACCTAATTCTCTCCTAAGTGTCCAAAATCTTTCTTTGTCTAAAGGTTTTGTAAAGATATCTGCTAATTGGTGCAAAGTGTTAACAAATTCTAGAACTACATCTTCCTTAGCGACATGGTCTCTAATGAAGTGATGTCTAATTTCAATATGCTTAGTCCTAGAGTGCTGGATGGGATTTTTAGTGAGACAAATAGCACTAGTATTGTCACACTTGATAGGAATGGTACCTACTTTAATTCCATAATCAAAAATTTGTTGTTTCATCCATAAAACTTGTGCACAACAACTACCGGCTGAAATGTATTCCGCTTCAGTGGTAGATAATGCAACATAATTTTTGTTTCTTTGAAAACCAAGAAATCAACATATTTCCAAGGAATTGGCAAGTACCGGAGGTTCTTTTCCTATCTAATTTTCATCCTCCATAATCCGCATTAGAAAAGGCATGCAAGCTAAAGCTAGAGTCTCTAGGATACCAAAGTCCTAAACTAGGAGTGTCCTTAAGGTATCTAAAGATTCTTTTAACAACTAGTAAATGTGATTCCTTAGGACATGATTGAAATCTAGCACATAAGCAAACACTAAACATAATGTCCGGTGTACTTGCAGTTAGATAGAGCAAATAACCAATCATTGACCTATATAATTTAACATCCACACATTTACCTCCTTCATCTATGTAAAGCTTTGTTGATGAGCTCATTGGAGTGTCATGAGGTTTTCCATTTTCCAGTCCAAATTTCTTGAGCATATCTTTGACATACTTAGCTTGATTGATGAAGATGCCATCTTTTCTTTTCTTGATTTGGAGTCTCAAGAAAAATGAGAGCTCCCCCATCATGCTCATCTCGAATTCACTTTACATTAGCTTAGAAAATTCTTGGCAAAGAACGTCATTAGTTGAACCAAATATTATATCATCAACATAAATTTGAACTACTAATAAATCTTTACCTTTATGCTTTAAAAATAATGTAGTGCCAACCTTCCCTTTTGAAAAACCTTTTTCAATTAAAAAGTTTGACAATCTTTCATACCAAGCTCTAGGAGCTTGTTTTAAACCATAAAAGCGCTTTTGTCAATTTAAGAACATGATTTGGAAATTTTAAATATTCAAAACTAGGAGGTTGTTCCACATACACTTCTTCCTTTATAAAACCATTTAAAAATGCACTTTTAACATCCATTTGATATAATTTAAATTCATGAAAACATGAAAATGCTAATAACAATCTAATTGCTTCCATCCTAGCTACGGGAGCGTATGTTTCATCATAGTCTATGCCTGCTTCTTGAGTATAGCCTTGAGCAACAAGTCTAGCCTTGTTTCTCACTATATTACCACTCTCATCAAGCTTATTCCTAAATACCCATCTAGTACCTACAATAGATTTATTACTAGGCCTTTCAACTAATGTTCATACTTTACTTCTCTCAAATTGATTTAACTATTCTTACATAGCCATAATCCAATGTTCATCATTTAATGCTTCTTTAATATTCTTAGGCTCTATGCATGAGATAAATGCAACATAATTACAAATATTTCTAAGAGAAGATCGAGTTGTTACCCCTTTGGATGGATCACCTATAATCTCACCATCCTTGACATAGTTGTACTCTCTTGGATAAGATACTTCTCTTTCTTCAATGCTTGGATTCTCGAGAGGATCATGAGTTTCCTCATCTTTTGTTTCTTCCTTTGATGATGGTTCTCCAACGTCATGTCTAACGTCATTTATAATGCTTATACCTTCATTCACACAAGAATCCTTCCTCGGAAGGAGATTATCATCGAAAATAACATGTATAGACTCTTCTACAACCAAAGTTCTTTTATTAAATACTCGATAAGCTTTAGAATTTAAGGAATAACCCAGAAAAATTCCATCATCACTTTTAGCATCAAATTTGGCAAGATTGTCTTTACCGTTGTTTAAAACAAAACACTTTCATCCAAAAGGATGAAAATAGCTAATGTTAGGCTTTTTATTTTTGAAAAGTTCATATGGAGTTTTCTTTAAAATAGGCCTAATAATTACTCGATTAATAACATAACAAGCGGTATTTGTGGCTTCCGTCCGAAAAATATTTTGGCAAATTATTTTTACAAAGCATGGTTCTAGCCATTTCTTCTAAAGTTCGATTTTTCCTCTCAACAACTCCATTTTGTTGAGGGGTTCTAGGTGCTGAAAAATTATGGCTAATACCATTAGAATTACAAAACTCAGTAAATCCAAGATTTTCAAATTCAGTTTCATGATCACTCCTAACACTAGTTATAGAGTAACCTTTTTCGTTTTGGATTACTTTTGAAAACGTGATGAATTTTTCTAATGCTTCATCTTTAGTACTTAAGAATAGAACCCAAGTATATCTAGAATAGTCATCTACCAAGACAAATGCATATTGTTTTCCACCCAAGCTAGTAGTTCTAGATGGCCCAAAAAGATCTAAATGGATCAATTGCAATACTCTACTAGTTGATACATCATTAATGGATTTAAAATTAACTCGCTTTTGTTTTCCTTTAGCACAAACATCACAGATTTTATCATTATCAAATTTTAGTTTAGGCAACCCTCGAACTAAATCACCTTGAATTAGCTGTTGCAAAAATACTCATACTAGCATGTCCTAGTCTCTTATGCCATAACTACTATCATGCTCATCTTTAACAACTAGACATAAATTAGTCATAACAATAGAGTCTAAATGCACCATGTAAATGTTTCCTATTCTATGACCAACAAGCATAATCTGATTAGATGCAATGTCAATAACTTTACAACCATTAGTTTCAAACATGACATTGAATCCCTCATCACATAATTGACTAATACTCAAGAGATTATGCTTTAATCCATTCACATATAAAACATTTTTAATTTTTATGGAAGAGGTATTACCTATAGTACCTATACCTTCAATGTGACTTTTTGAATCATCACCAAAAGTCACTTCTCCTCCATTTTTGGCGTTAAGCTCAATGAACCAGCTTTTATCTCTGGTCATGTGTCTCGAGCATCCACTATCAAGGTACCATGAATTTGAATTTGTTTCCCGTGCCTTGTAGCAATGCTCTTTTTCCTACAAACATAGATTAATTTCTAATTTTTTGGTACCTAAATTCTTTTGGGTCCATATTCATTAGTTTCCAAAATCCTAGTCCCCTTAGGTATCCATTTGTGTAGGATACCTTTATCTTTAGTAGTAATGAGTTCTTTAGGAACCCACATACTTCTAACGATTTTTTTCATTAGAGGTTCTTCGGGGACCTCTATGATTGTAGTTTTTAAAACTTTTTCTAACAAAGTTGGTTTTTAAATTTTCTCCATTTTCAAAATGTTTTGTTCCAACTTTATCAAAAGAAGCTTTAAGATCATCAATTTTCTTTTGATGATCATCATTGACCTTTGAAAGTAAATTTTTCAAATCCGAATTTTTCTTTTCAAACTCTTCTAGTTTGATTTGCAAATCTTTGATTTTACTTTCAAGATCGTTGTTGGTTTTGGATATGAGTTTATTTTCATTTTTCAATTTTGAAATATCATTTTTATATTTTAAAAACAATTTCTCATAATCCGAAGCCAACCCATTATATTCCTCTAATAGCTCATCATAAGATAAATCATCAAAATTAGATGAGTTAGAGGTTACCTTAGAATCTTCCCCGAATGCCAACAAGCACAAGTTTGGTACTTCTTGTTCCTCTTCATCGGAATCTTCTTCATCGCTCCATGTAGCCACATGAGCCTTGTGCTTACTCTTTGATTGACCCTTCTTCTTCAATTGTGGGCAATCATATTTGACATGCCCCAACTTTTTGCATTCATAGCAAATGATAGGGACTTTCTCTGTTGGTTCATTTTTGAGGCCTTCATTTCGTTTGAATTTTCTTCCTCGGTAAGGTCTCATCATTTTTCTAAACTGTTTGGCAAACAATGCCATTTCCTCGTCATCTTCATCGTCATCTTCATCTGAATTACTCTCATCTTTTGTGGATTTGAGAGCAACTCCAATGTTTTTCTTCTTCTCCTTCTCCTTTGGTGTCTTGTCAATCTTATCGATGTCCACCTCATCTTCAAGCATCATTTCATGAGTGAGGAGAGGGAACCGATTAGCTCTTCAAGAGTTAAGGATTTTAGGTTCTTAACCTCGATGATTCTCGTCTTCTTGGATTGCCATGATTTTGGAAGTGAGTAAACTAACTTCCTCACAAGCTTCTAATTTGGAATGATCTCTCCATATGATTTGAGAGCATTGACAATCGTTGAGAATCTATCTGTCATAGCTTTGATATCTTCATTTGGTTTCATCCTAAAATTTTCATAGCTATGTGTTAGAAGACTAATTTTAGATTCTTTTACCTCATCGGTGCCTTCATGAGTGACTTGTAGTTTATCCCATATTTCTTTGGAAGTTGTACAAGATGAAACTCTTCCATATTCATCTGGTCCAAGAGCATAAAATATGATATGGATGGCTTTGGAGTTGAGCTGGAACATTTTCGTCTCTCATTCGCTCCACAATCTTGGATGAGTGAGAGGCATAGTTAGCCCCATTAAAGAAAGGAGGCTTGTTGACGGGCATTGAATCGAGACCGGAGTCGGCGTTTGAAGTGGAGGCCATTTATGACTTGATTATCGATGTAACTCTTCCCAAATCGACTCAAGAGGTGATTAAACCTTAAAATGAGTGAGGTTCTGATACCAATTGTTGAGTTAATCGATCGACAAAATTGGCCAAGAGGGGGGTGAATTGGCAATTAAAATTTTTGGTGGAAGCTTTTATAGAAAATTGAAAAGATTTGCATAGCGATTTAGAGTGGTTCGACTTTCTCAACCAAAGTCTACGTCCACTACCTTAGCTATCCACACTAAGGATTTTCCAACAAATTCAATAATTTGTTCTTTCTTTTGAGGCCAAAGAGATAACCTTACAACACCCTCAAGAATATACCCCAATTCTTGAGAACACTCTTTCTCAAAGAGAAGATTAAAAATTTGCAAACTTACAAGGAAATCCTCACAAGGTAAATTGTTTGCACAATTCTAGAACAAAGAAAAGAACACTCAAGAATGAATACAATTGAGTACAAGTAGTGTTCTTGAAAGCAAAATGAATATTGAATGAAAAATAGGCTTGAAATGCTCAAACTTGAGGTTTGATGCTTTCTCTTTGATTCTATCTTGATTCTAGTTGCTTGTTGTTTCTTGTTCTTGATCAATGGCTTCTAAGCTTGTTTAAATACTCCTTCAAATGATTCTGAACGTTGGGGATGGTTAGTTGTAATACCCCAAATTTTGGTTAGTGATCAAAATATAACTTTTGAAAGTTTGATGGTCAAAGTATTAAACTTTGAAGAAATTTTAGGAAATTAAGTGGTAAAGTTCTTGAAAAGAATTTTATTTCATAAATAGATAGTTTACTCTTGACATTGGGGTTTTATGGAATTATATTTGGAATTTGGTAAAGAAAAATTAGAAATGGTTAAAACCGGTATGGAATCGGTAATTTCAGATTGAATTGGAATTTTACAAAAATTTGAAGGATGTTATAAAATGGTTGGAAATATTATTTTAATATTTTGGATCAAAGAAATTTGGTCTGAAAATATGGAAATTTTCAGATTTAATTAAAACAGTGGAATTTGGTGACTAAAATGCAAGTTTTGAAATTTCATGGGAAAATTTGGAAATTTAAAGTCAAAAAATTTCATCTTTGACTTTTAATTATGATAAGGATGAGTTGTCATGGTTTTATGGTAAATAAGAAGATTCATTAAGGGTAAATTGGTCTTATCCCAATTAAGTGAATATTATATTCATTTAAGTGGATTATAATGTAAAATATTATGATATGCACCCAACATATCATTTCAATTGTTCATCTTCTTCTCCCAAAATCAACCGTGGGTTTGTACAAAGGTAAGAGAAAATTCCAACTCCATTTTCAAGCAATTTGATTCAATATTTTGTGTAAGTTGTAAATAGAAAATGGTTGTATGAGAAAAACTCTATCTTTTGGTACCAATATGGCATGGTAATCTTGTTGGTGTTCAAAGATCCTAAATTTAAGGGTTTGTGTTCATAAAAAGGGATCATGAAATTGATGATGGATTTTTGATGTTTGTGAGGTAGTAGATTCATATTCAAGCATGTGTGATGATTAGAACATATTTGATCTTTTGAGAATTTGTTCTATGAGTTTTGATCATGGATTTGTTTGAGTGAGAAAAAGTATGGAAAAATTATATATGAGTTGGAAATGATAAAGGAAGTATTATACAAGCATTAGGAAAATTGGGGATCATTTTGTAAGTTTTGAAAAGTTGAAGATCAATTCGTAAATTCCAGAAAAATTGAGGGATTGTTTGTAAGTGTTATATAATTGATGTTCTATACTGGAATTTTTGGTATTAAAGATTTAGGTGATAAAATGGTGAAGGACCATTTTGAGTAAATTGGAAAAGTTGGTTCCAATACTAAAAAGAATTAATAATGTTAAAGTAAATGGTGGTGAATAGTTTGAAGCATGATTATGGAATATATTTTGGTTATATTTATGTTAGTACAATACTAACATATATAAGTATGAATCTATATTTTGTACAGATTGTGATTTACTCGGTGTTCAAAATGATTCGAGTATAAAAGAAAAGGGTTATTGTGGACAATAGTGAGGCTTATTTTGGAAAATTATAAAGTGTCAAGGTGAGTGCAACACATGCATGAAATTATACGGATGTATTATACATCATCAGGAAGACTTACGATAAGTCGACCTTGTTTTATCAACATGATATTATATCATATTTTTATAAATTGATATGACATTGATATGTCATAATATGAAACTGTAATGCTTTGCTTTTTGAAAATGTGATATTTTACCATGAATGTTATTTCGGGTATGAACTGCCCAATGTTAAATTATAAATAATATACTTTGCCATGGATGGATTGAATAAAGTAGACTATATGCCCGAATAAGTCATTGAGGGACAGGGTATAGTTGGCATGCCATAGAGTATAGCAGCTGCAGGTTTATATTAGCACTATAGTGTGTAAGGACACTAAGTGCAAGTTTATGTCCGGATTAGCACTATAGCGTAAGCTTAGTGTAGGTGGTGGGCACGACCTTATGTGTATTGTCCGGATTAGCACTATGGCGTAAGCTTAGTGCAGGTTTAGCACTACGGTGCATGTATTTTACTCGTATACCCAGGGTCCTCAGGGTTGTATATTGGGCTATTTTCTATGGTTTTATACATTATTGGTTAATAAATGGTAAGCATGAAATTAAGCTTACGACCTTAAGAAATTAATGGCAAGTATATTGGTAAGGAATTTTATATTCAGTTATATTATTTTTGATCATGGTAAAATATTGGATATGCTGATAATATGATTGTAAGGTATTGGGTTTTTATAATAAAATTATGCATGAATTGTATTGTACTGTAAAATGTTTTAATTGCCTCACTAAGTATATACTTAGCGTGTAATGATTTTCACGCGTAGGTAAAAAGCTCGTAGAAGAATAGAGAGTTCAAGGCAACATCAAGCATCAAGAAGTATATTTCTTTATCAGTAAGACATCCTAAAATATAATGTAGATTTAATTAGTGGCACTATTCACTATTTATATAAAATAAATATTTTGAATTAAATTGGTTACAACGAAACATGATTTATATGACATGGTATTTTTATAATATTATTTACTATTTTAAGAAAATAAATTTTAAATAGCTTTTGAATTTTGAAATATTTTTTTAATACGGATGACATCTATAATATGTATAGGTATAATTATACGGGTTATGGGTGTTACATTAGTGGAGTCAATAGAGTCGTTTAAGTGTGAAAACAATTAATGAAAGTGGATGGGAGCGTCAGTGCATCGATGCATACCTTAGGTGCATCAGTGTAAAATTCAAATATTTTGACTGTTGGACTCTCAGTGCATCGGTGCACTAAGAGTGCATCGATGCATAAAATGCATTCGATGTTTTGAAAAAGCCTGAGTGCATCGATGCATGGTCTTGTGCATCGATGCATCAAATGCACTGAGTGCATATGCATCGATGCATGGTATGTTCATCGATGCATAAAATACAATCGATGTTTGAAAAATTAATTGATGCATCGATGCATGGATTGGTGCATCGGTGCATCACTTTGGAAAATTGATTTTTGGCTTGATTTTAGTTCAAAATACTTTGTGAAAATTGTTTCAAAAATAGTTTAAGTATAAAATACAATTTTACACATTTAGTAAGGTTTAAAATTGATCTTGCAAGACTTGGAGTAATAATTTGATATTCGATTAATTAAATCGAATATACTTAGAAAATCATTTGTAAAATCTTAAAATTTATTTAAACTTAGTTTTTTGTATCGAAATAGCAAAATGTTTTCAACAGCAATCATCGAGGCTAAGAACCTAAAATCCTTAACTCTTGAAGAGCTAATCGGTTCCCTCCTCACTCCTGAAATGATGATTGAAGATGAGGTGGACCTCAATAAAATTGGCGAGACACCAAAGGAGAAGGAAAAGAATAAGAACGTGGGAGTTGCTCTCAAATCAACAAAAGGTGAGAGTGATTCGGATGAAGATGATGATGACGAGGAGATGGCATTATTTTCCAAACGGTTCAGAAAAATGATGAGGCCAAACCGAGGAAGAAAATTCAAATGAAATGAAGGCTTCAAGAATGAACTAAAAGAAAAGGACCTGATCATTTGCTATAAATGCAAAAAACCGGGGCATGTCAAATATGATTGCCCACAATTGAAGAGAAATGATCAATCAAAGAATAAACACAAGGCTCGTGTGGCTACATGGAGTGATAAAGAAGGTTTCGATGAATAGGAACAAGAAGTAGCAAACTTGTGCATGATGGTATTGGGGGAAGATTCTCAGGTAACTTCTAACTTATTTGATTTAGATGGTTTATCTTATGATGAGTTATTAGAGGAATATAATGGGTTGGCTTCGGATTATGAGAAATTGTTTTTAAAATACAAAAATGATATTTCAAAATTGAAAAATGAAAATAATATCATATTCAATACCAACAATGATCTTGAAAGTAAAATCAAAGATTTACAAATCAAATTAGAAGAGTTTGAAAAGAAAAATACTAATTTGTAAAATTTACTTTCAAAAGTCAATGATGATCATCAAAAGGAAATTAATGATCTTAAAGCTTCTTTTGATAAAGTTGGATCAAAACGTTTTGAAAAGGAGAAAATTCAAAAACCAACTTTGTTAGAAAAAGTTTTAGAAACTACAATCATATAGGTCCCCGAAGAACTTCTAATGAAAAAATCGTTAGAAGTATATGGGTTCCTAAAGAAGTCATTACTACTAAACATAAGGATATCCTACACAAATGGATACCTAAGGGGACTAGGATTTTGGAAACTAATGAATATGGACCCAAAAGAATTTGGGTACCAAAAATAAAAAATTAATCTATGTTTGTAGGAAAATGAGCATTGCTACAAGGCACGAGAAACAAACTCAAACTTATGGTACCTTGATAGTGGAAGCTCAAGACACATGACCGGAGACAAAAGCCGGTTCATAGAGCTCAACGCAAAAAATGGAGGAGAGGTGACTTTTGGTGATAACTCAAATGGTCACATTGAAGGTATAGGCACTATAGGTAATACCTCTTCCATACAAATTAAGAAAGTTTTATATGTGAATGGATTAAAGAATAATCTATTGAGAATTAGTCAATTGTACGATAAAGGATTCAATGTCATGTTTGATATTAATGGTTGTAAAGTCATTGACATTGCATCTAATCGGATTATGCTTGTTGGTTATAGAATAGGAAACATTTACATGGTGCATTTAGATTCCTTAGACATGACTAATTTATGCCTAGTTGTTAAGGATGAGCATGATAGTTGGTTATTGCATAGGAGACTAGGACATGCTAGTATGAGTGTTTTGCAATGGTTAATTCAAGGAGATTTAGTTCGTGGGTTGCCTAAAGTTAAATTTGATAATGAAAAAATCTGTGATGCTTGTGCTAAAGGAAAACAAAAGTAAATTTCTTTTAAATCCATTAATGACGTATCCACTAGTAGAATTTTACAATTGATCCATTTAGATCTTTTGGGCCATCTAGGACTACTAGCTTAGGTGGAAAACAATATGCATTTGTCTTGGTATATGACTATTCTATATATACTTGGGTTCTATTTATAAGTACTAAAGATGAAGCATTAGAAAAATTCATCACGTTTTAAAAAGTAATCCAAAATGAAAAAGGTTACTCTATAACTAGTGTTAGGAGTGACCATGTAACTGAATTTGAAAATCTTGGATTTACTGAATTTTTTAATTCTAATGGTATTAGCTATAATTTTTCAGCACCTAGAATCCCTCAACAAAATGGAGTTTTTTAAAGGAAAAATCGAACTTTAGAAGAAATGGCTATAACCATGCTTTGTGAAAACAAATTGCCAAAATATTTTTGGGCAGAAGCCACAAATACCGCTTGTTATGTTATCAATCGAGTAATGATTAGGCCTATTTTGAAGACTCCATATGAACTTTTTTAAAATAAAAATCCTAACATTAGCTATTTTCATCCTTTTGGATGTAAATATTTTGTTTTAAACAACGATAAGGACAATCTTGGCAAATTTGATGCTAAAAGTGATGAAGGATTTTTTCTGGGTTATTCCTTAAATTCTAAAGCTTATCGTGTATTTAATAAAATAAATTTACTTGTAGAAGAGTCTATACATGTTGTTTTTGATGATAACCCCTTTCGAGGAAGGATTCTTGTGTGAATGATGATGTAGGCATTATAAACATAAATGACGTTGCACATGACGTTGGAGAACCATCATCAAAGGAAGAAACAAAAGATGAGGAAACTTAAGATCCTCTCGAGAATCCAACCATTGAAGAAAGGGAAGTCTCTTACCCAAGGGTATACATATATGTCAAGGATGGTAAGATTATAGGTGATCTATTCAAAGGGGTAACAACTCGATCCTCTCTTAGAAATATTTGTAATTATGTTGCATTTATCTCATGCATAGAGCATAAGAATATTAAAGAAGTATTAAATGATGAACATTGGATTATGGTTATGCAAGGAGAGTTAAATCAATTTGAGAGGAGTAAAGTATAGACATTAGTTAAAAGGCCTAGTAATAAATCTACTGTAGGTACTAGATGGGTATTTAGGAATAAGCTTGATGAAAGTGGTAATATAGTGAGAAACAAGGCTAGACTTGTTGCTCAAGGGTATACTCAAGAAGAAAGCATAGACTATGATGAAACATACGCTCCCGTAGCTAGGATGGAAGCAATTAGAATGTTATTAGCATTTGCATGTTTCAATGAATTTAAATTATATCAAATGGATGTTAAAAGTGCATTTTTAAATGGTTTTATAAAAGAAAAAGTGTATGTGGAACAACCTCTTGGTTTTGAAGATTCAAAATTTCCAGATCATGTTCTTAAATTGACAAAAGCACTTTATGGTTTAAAATAAGCTCCTAGAGCTTGGTATGAAAGATTGTCAAACTTTTTAATCGAAAAAGGTTTTTCAAAAGGAAAGGTTGACACTAGATTGTTTTTAAAGCATAAAGGTAAAGATTTATTAGTAGTTCAAATTTATGTTGATGATATAATATTTGGTTCTACTAATGATGTTCTTTGACAATAATTTTCTAAGCTAATGTAAAGCAAATTCGAGATGAGCATGATGGGGAAACTCTCATTTTTCTTGGGACTCCAAATCAAGCAAAGAAAAGATGGCATCTTCATCAATCAAGCTAAGTACGTCAAAGATATGCTTAAGAAGTTTGGACTGGAAAATAGGAAACCTCATGACACTCCAATGAGCTCATCAACAAAGATTGACATAGATGAAGGAGGTAAATGTGTGGATGTTAAATTATATAGGTCAATGATTGGATCTTTCCTTTATTTAACTGCAAGTAGACCGAACATTATGTTTAATGTTTGCTTATGTGATAGATTTCAATCATGCCCTAAGGAATCACATTTACTAGTTGTTAAGAGAATCTTTAGATACCCTATGGACACTCCTAGTTTAGGACTTTGGTATCCTAGAGACTCTAGCTTTAGCTTGCATGCCTTCTCTGATGCGGATTATGGAGGTTGCAAATTAGATAGGAAAAGCACCTCCGGTACTTTCCAATTCCTTGGAAATATGTTGATTTCTTGGTTTTCAAATGTGTTGCATTATCTACCACTAAAGCAGAATACATTTCAGCCGGTAGTTGTTGTGCACAAGTTTTATGGATGAAACAACAACTTTTTGATTATGGAATTGAAGTAGGTACCATTCCTATCAAGTGTGACAATACTAGTGCTATTTTTCTCACTAAAAATCCCATCCAACACTCTAGAACTAAGCATATTGAAATTATACATCACTTCATTAGAGACCATGTCGCTAGGGAAGATATTGTTCTAGAATTTGTTGATTCTTTGCATCAATTAGTGGATATCTTTACAAAACCTTTAGATAAAGAAAGATTTTGGACACTTAGGAGAGAATTATGTTTAACTGACCTTTCCTCAGTTAGTGTTTAAATTAATTTTAGCACTTTTAAGAATAAATGAAAAATGCATATAATAATAATATTTTTGATTGCATTCTTTGCTAATAGTTAGGGGGAGTTTATGATTCTTAGAGAAAATTAATTTTATGTTCAAATGTAGTTTAAAGATAAAATTGTTTGATTGAACATGATTAATTTTCAATATATTAGTAGCCAATACCACTAGAGCAAATTTATTTAGCATTTTGAGTGTTTAAAAATTAGATTTTAGCATTTTGGTGCAGAGGGAATCGATACCCTCCTGATGAGGAACCGATTCCCCCCTTTGAAGGGGAACTAATTCCCCCTATAGGGGAATCGATACCCCCTGGTGGTTATGGATAATACACGGCCAGAATACCCTATTTTTCTCAAACCCTCTCATTCTTCCTTTTGTCGCCAATCACTCTCTCTATCTCCCAAATCTCCATTTTATTTCAAAACATTGATTTATAGTCGGAATTACTTCAAATATCATCTCCTAAACATGTTGGAATCATCAAACTAATGCAAAAATCATCACATTCTCACAAAATTCGAAAATCTGCGAGGTATTTTTTCTAAAACTTCTAGTTTATCAATTTTTGAACATAGGACTAGTTTTAATTGGTTCTAGATTGAAATGGTGATCGGGCATTGATTGTTTAATGTTTAGAAACTAGATTTTACAACTAATTTCATCAAAATCTCACAAATTTTCAATTAATTTTTGAATTTTCAAAATTATTTTTTTTTTCAAATTATTGTGTTTTGATTTAATTATGTTGTTACTATGAAAACTATAAGCATATTAATTTCAAAACTTGTTTTTTCAAACATAGTTTTTCAAAACTTTGCCCATTAGGATTGTTTTAGAGAATCTTGAAATATTAAGGACTCAATTGAGTTTTGGGATTGATTATATTGCATACATGTGTTTTAAAATTGCAGGTTATTCTTTCCATTCTGATTATTTTAAATCATGTCTCATAAATGTTCTAGACCTTCCTCTAGTCGTTCTAACCAACCTCCAAACTCACCTCCAAATCCTCCACCTAACCAACAAATTCCTAATCCTAATCCCGATGATCCAATTTGACCACTATGGGAACTCAACAATTGGAGATTCTCCGGGAGATGCGCACGAACAACGCAACAATGAATGAACGTATTAATTCACTCGCATATGACATGGCCTCAATGCGTGCTCATTTTCCTCCTTCTGATCCTCCTACGAATGCTTGATTTATTGCCGTGCTTTAGTTCTCTTAGATACAACTCTGAACTTATTGTTTTCACATTTTGGATATTTTGGAATGCTTGAATTTGTGGATTTTTTGACTTTAAATGCTTATATGTTTGGATTTATGGATGTTTGAACTTATATATATTTGTTTTAGTTAAATTTATTTGTTATTGCATCATTTACATTTAGATAAATATGACCAATTTTACCATTTCACATTCGTTTAAGAATATTGATTATGAAACTAATGGCTAACGTTTCTCTTGATTGTGATCTTAGCAGCTTAAAGCTTTATCTTTCTAAAATCAATTGTCTAATGTTTTTCAAAACCTTGTTTAAAATCATTTAAAGGTCTTTTTGATTTAACAAAAAGGGGGAGAAGTGTTAGAGTAAGTAAGGGGGAGTAATTTCAAACTTGATTTCAAAATCTTAAAATTACTAAAATGTTTTGTTATATCAAAAAGGGGGAGATTGTTGAAAACATTTTGATATTTGGATATAAAAAATTAAGTTAAATGAATTTTAAGATTTTCCAAAAGATTTTCTAAGTATATTCGATATAATTATTCGAATATCAAAATATTACTCCAAATCTTTCAAATGTCATTTTTAATCCTTACTCAAGTGTAAAATTAAGTTTTAATCTTAAAATAATTTCAAAACAATTTTACAAAGTATTTTGAACCGTTTCAAAGCCAAAAATTCTAGATTGTCTAGAGGGAACCGATTCCCCCTGAATGGTTTTGCTCCAAGAAAAATAGAATGCTTGGAGGGTACCGATTCCCCCTGTTTAACGGTAGAAATATTTAAATTTTACACTTAGGGAATCGATTCCCTATGAGGGGGTACCGATTCCCCCCACTCTCCAAGCTATTTTATTAATTGATTTCAAACTAAAACGGCTCCATTGACTCCACTAATCATCCCCAACGTTCAGAATCAATTGAAGGAGTATTTAAACAAGCTTAGAAGCCATTGATCAACAACAAAAAACAACAATCAACAAGAATCAAGAGAGAATCAAAGAGAAAGCATCAAACCTCAAGTTTGAGCATTTTCAAGTCTATTTCATTCAATATTCATTTTTGCTTTCAAGAACACTTATTGTGCTCAATTGTATTATTCTTGAGTGTTCTTTCTTTGTTCTAGAATTGTGCAAACAATCTACTTTGTAAGTTTGCAAATTTGTAATCTTCTCTTTGAGAAAGAGTGTTCTCAAGAATTGGGGTATATTCTTGAGGGAGTTGTAAGGTTATCTCTTTGGCCTCAAAAGAAAGAACAAATTAGTGAATTTTTTGAAAAATCCTTAGTGTGGATAGCTAAGGTAGTGGACGTAGACTTTGGTTGAGAAAGTCGAACCACTCTAAATCGTTGTGCAATTACTTTCAATTTTATGCAAAAGCTTCCACCAAAATTTCAATTGCCAATTCACCCCCTCTTGGCCGATTCCATCGATCGATTAACTCAACATATATATATCATTAAATGTGGTGATTATGTTTATATATTTTTACAATATTTACATTACATTTTATATTTATTAAATATATCCTATATCGTTGACTTATGTTATGTATATATTATATGTTTTTATTTATGTATATATCAAACACATTTTATTATTTTATAATAATACTTTATATTTAGAATATACTATAATATAATTATTTATTCTTAATTTTTACCATAGTGTTAATTTTAATTTAGTCCCTAGCTTCTTAATTATTCAATTCATAATTAGTGTTAAATTTAGGGAGATTTTTAATTTGGTCCTCATTTTTGCTTTAGGTTCAATTTTAATTATTCAAATCAATAATCGAGTGAATTGGATAGGTTAATTTTTTAGAGCCTCCTTTTTTAGGCAATTTCATAACTAGTTCCTCAATTTAGGAGAATTCTTAATTTGGTCATCGCTTATGCTCGAGGTTCCATTTTGACTATTCGACTCAATAATTTATTCAAAATGATTTAGATTAATATTAGAGTCTAGATTTTTAGGTTTAATCCCCTAGGTACTTTAAATTTCATAATTTGTCACTTTAAGTTAGAGGGAAGCCCTTAATTAATCCATTTAGCATAAATAGGTTCCATAACCGATTGTTCGATCGCATTTTGTTTTCAAAAATAAGGCAATGTTCATTTATTAGGGAGTTAGTAGTGTGTCTCCCGCTTTTGCTCGAGGGTGACCTCTATCGATTCCCGAAGTAAATCAACATCCTTTTTCAAAACCCCACATCATGACACTACAATAAAATATACCTTTAATGACACACGAATGATGACACACGGTAATTTATGACTTGCAAAAAATGTGTGTCATAAAAAATGTCATGTTTTTTAAAATCTGAACGATTTATGACTTACAATAATGTGTGTCATATTTAATAGTCATAATCCAAAAAATTTACAAAAACATGGAGAACACTTTTAATTGTGTGTCATCTGTAAAAGTCGTCTTTTAATTTCCCCCATTATTTTTATTCTTTCCCGCTTCTTCCCTTGATAAACAGTTCACGCCGTATGCTTCCCTTTTTTTTTTTTTCTCTTTTCCCTTTTTCTCTTTGTTGATTTCTATTTTGTTTGATTTAATGGGTTTGATGCTTTTACTTCATATATGTTTGATTTCTATTTGCGCTTGCGTGTGTAAGAAGTGGAGAGAAGTTACTAGAGAGATCGTTAAGGCTTCTCCTCAAAATAGTGGCAAAAATTATTTTCCCTTCCTGTCTTAAGCAGGTAATTCAAATTTTTTGTTTGTTTTTAATTGAAATTGAGATATAATTTCATTATCTGGTACAAATGTTTTAAGGTAGCATGCATAAATTTCATTAAGGTTGTAAATATTTGCAGTTTAGGGTAGTTTAATTTTATTTTTTTTAGGATTTGGAATGTTTGCGAGTTGGGATGATTTGTGGGGAATTGGTGTAAAGTTAGTCTTTTTTGGGGTTCATTTGTTCTAGTTTATGGTAATGTTCTTTACTGATAGATCTTATTGATTGATGCCATTTGTTCCTGGTATCTAATTTAGGGAATTAGTTTGTGCTTCTTCTTTGTATTATAGGGGAAATGTACTAGGTATAGAGTGCAAAGTTCGAATCAAAATGACATTTTCAAATTACCCAAACTGAGAATAAATAAAGTAAAATTTCTTTCTTTTGTCATCTTTAAGTGTATTCGCTTATTGCTACTAGTTTGGATCTTTACAGAATTTGAGTTGTTTTGCAGTTGATGGTTACGAATATAAAAAGCTTCTTGGATTTAGAGTTATAAATCGATAAATAAGTTAATAAGTTTTAGAGTTGATGGTTTTATTCTCTTTTGCTATGCATCCTGGTCCACTGGAGTTTCCAAACCAGTGTATTATAAAACGAAACAAAAAAGCTCTACGTTTTTCCTTTATCTTGCCCTTTCACCATGTATGTACTTTTTTTCTTCACAAGCAAAACTTGACGAGGTCATGTTAATTAGACTGATGCTGAAATAAAAAGGGTTAAAAGGGACATAATCTGCTTTGTGAAAGGTCTTAAATTGACTTTTGACTTCCATTTAGGTAGGTGCAAAACTATGGACTTCTAACCTAATACCTTTAACTAAGTTATACTTGATCTCAACCTTTCAAAATCTCTATAATTGTCTAGACAGATTTTCAATTTTCTTCGCTTTCTTACACATCATTGAGCCCTCTGGACTTGTTTATTCTATACATGGCACATTATCATAATAGATTTGGGTTTTTTTAATGTGACGATACCAGTCTGTTCACCATTTTCTATTGAAAACAAACGGTTGTGGTTGCTAACTTGCTAATGTTGTTTTACTAGAACTCGACTTTACATTCTTATATCCAATCCTTGAACAGTGTGGATAAGTCTCCAGTGATTTCTTCTAATCTGTATGCTATTACACTTTGGACTAATTTCTCCATGTGGCTGGGGTTTTCTTTAAAAAAATTGTGTTGTTTTCCATAATAACCTTGTGATAAGCATAACAAATCATGATTGTGGCTTCTGAGAGTGAAGATATGGATTGCTAAACAATTTGATATGTTTCAAGTTTCTGGTCTCACTAGTCTTCTTTAGGTGTGATGGCATTGTATTTGACATTATGACAGGTTGATATATGTGTTGGTTATGTTGTTGACACAGGAATATGGGCTATTTCGCAGTTCGTAAGGATCTGATTATGTAACCTCTTTGCACCTCACTCTCTCTTTTACACTCTCAATATCTTTTCATCTTCAGAGATGCAGAGTAGTGATATTTTCTTTCTAGAAGTGGTAAATTTGGGCAATGGAAAACATGCTAGGATAACAACGATTTCCTTCATTTCAGTTATTTATTTAACAGTTCCCTTAGTAAAGATGCCCGGGTCATTTTGTTAATACTAAGTGCAGAGTTTAAAATCTTATTTCCAATATGATTTTACACCTTACATATCTTTGCATGATTTAAGTATGTTACAATCAGTCTGCTATCATTTATTCTTTTTTCTCAAAGACGATGTTCCCAGTTGCAAAGCTATATAGGTTACATTTTCTTTATAAACTAACTAACCAAGACATTTTTGTCTTTCGATAGTTAATCAGAGCATGTGGTAAGGTTTATTATGGTTTAAACAATCTTTAGCAGTTATCTTTTTGGCCAACATGCAATTGGAAAGTTGGATGAAAACAATAAAGGGGGTGTTACATGTGAAAGTGAAGAAAACAATCATAGGTTTGTGTCATTTTTTCAACGTGTTATGTAGTAAAGTCGTTGACGTTAATAAGCTAGGCAAGTTCCAAAGTGACATCGTATTAACTTTGTGTTTGTTAGAGAAGTATTTTCCTCCTTCGTTTTTCGATATCATGATTCACTTGATGGTGCATTTATTTAGAGAGGTGAGGTTATGTGGCCCGGTTCATTTTAGGTGGATGTATCCATTTGAGAGATACATGAAAATCTAATCGACCCTCCAAATATGTATCCTTATTTGAAGAAAGATGACTGAAAGGTTTTTGTATCACAAAGACTTTCAAAGAAGTGGGAGGTTAGTTAAACTTTTCGTGTATGTATTTATTATATATATTAGTTTTAGAAACCATTCTTGACTGTTTTAATGTTTCTAATGCAGGAAACAAGTAAAAAAGCTAAAAAAAAAAATGCAGAACATGGTAAACAACAACTTGGAACAAATATTTATTTAACATGATCAATTCTTGCAAAATGGTGTTAGGCTTCTGAAAGAATGAGTTGATAAACAAAATTTATGTGACCCTTGTGCTTGATTTTATAAATTTTGAACTATTGTCAACAATTGTCTTCATACAATTTTTGCCTGTTTATCCTATCAGAAACTGGTGTTTCCAGAAGTTTTGGTCCTGGGAGAGATAATGGAACAAATCTAGTTACAGAGAAAGGAAGTGGTCAATCTTCATTAACCTTACTGGAGACAAAAACTAAAGAATCAACTTTGGTAGCCAGGTCGCCAGAATTTGGAGATCTGCTATCTTATATGAATTTCCTTTTATGCTTATTATTGTCGATTGATTAAAATATGGCTTCAGTTAAATGCATTTTGTTAAATTTTCATTATTTTGTCTTATAGCCCTGTACTTGTCATCGCCAATGGTCCTACTGTTGTACTGGCTGAAACTTCTTCTGCACCGGCAAGAAATGCTGCCAATAAACCTTCAGAAAATTGATCTGTTGTGAGCTCAGACGGGAGTTCACCATCCCCTGCTGGTGCAATAAACAAACCTACCATTGCTTTTGAAAGTAGGGACATGAATGGGCCACCTACAGCAAGCCCTAGTGGCTGCTCCATGTCAACTACTCCAACATCTTCCTTAACAATATGCTTTTCATCCTTAGACCCTGTACTAGTTCCATCTAGTGATTCTCAGCCCCCTGACACTTTGGGCATAATCAAACATGAAGTGGGAGGTGGATGGGCTTCTGCAGAACCATATGCAGTTGTCCATACTAAAAGAAAATTAGGTTACGGCCAGGATTTAAAAAAATAGTTTTGGAGATTTATATTCCTTATATCGGTCAATCTGATTAGTTCTTTCTATTACTTATGGCAGCTACTGAACTTAGTAGTACCTTCATGCAAGGAAAGACGTCAAGCAAGTCTTCTGGAGTAATGAAAAATCTGCCGAGTGAGTCTGCCCAACCTTTATCTGTTGCAACCTATGGTTCCTCTTTGAGTTAGTCTTCATCCAATTATGGTAGCCGCTCACAAGTAATTGGCCCCCATAAAGGTATTTTTGAATTAATATTATCTTGATCAATGTTGTTTTGTAACTTTTCTATATATTGGTAATTGCTGATGAAACTCAGATGGTGTTTTATTGGTTTTATGGCTTAATTGGGTAAATTTAGAGAAACATTGTGGATTTTGTGCTATAATCCTTCTGATACACCCAAAAAAGCTGATTTTTGGCTTTTTGCTGGACTGTACGTGGATGCTTAAGTTGTCTCGATCTAACCTAGATATCAAGATATGTGCATTATTTATTAGAGATGGGATTTATATAAATTCACTTAGACTAGGAAAGTTTAGTTGAATGCCCTCATTTGTTTGATTGATTAATGATGTTCAGAGTTCAAACCCACTATGTTACTCCTTATAATCATTAGAATCTATAACTAATTTTGGTAAATGGATATCAATCACCTTTTCCTCTGAGCGAAATAGAAATCAGTAGCACGTTTGTTGCAAAGTTTGAATGAAAATCATCATTATAACCGAGAAGGATGGGTGAATTACCCATATGTAAATAGAAGTATCCCCTTAAATAATAGTGTAACTGTGAGAAATGAAAAGTAAAGCTTTTAAAGCTTAAGATACCTTTACCACAAAATTACTTGATTTTTCGTTCTTTTCATATTACTTAGTGATGAGTGATGACTTGATAACCATAATTGAGAATGTTTGCTCTTTACAAATGTTTGGACTACTTCATGTTCTCACCTGAAGATAGTTGATGCTTGATTAATATATGCAAAGTATTAATTCCTATATGTTATAAGCAGTTGGTTCAAATAAGGAGTGGAAACCAAAGCCGATCAACTCTAATTTTGGGCAGGGTTCGGGAACAACTGGTGTATCTGATGTTCCTACTAGTTCAGTTGAAGCCCATGCTCATTCGCAAACTGTTTCAAGAGTTCTCGACTCTGAAGAAGCAACTTCAAAATTGCAGAAGAAGCTAGAGGAGTTGCATCTCCCGTAACGTCAACATGTTTGATATTTACAAAGAATGGGTATCTTATGTGGAAAATTTATTATGTCGTGATATTTTGTATCGACATATGATTACAATATTTTTGATAACTTAATGTTAATATATTGTTTGCAAATGGATTGCTTATATATAATATGATATGTATATTTACTATTATGAGACATTAAATGTGATTTAGTTTGATTATTTGTCAATCTACAATATATATATAAAATTTACGACATACAATCATGACACACGAATGTGTGTCATCTTTTCTAATGACGTGTGCTTCAATGACACGCTATGTAATTCATAAATGCGTGTCATAAATTTATGACACACAAATGTGTGTCCTATTCATTTATGATGGGGGCTTCAATGACGCGCAATGAGCGTCATAAATTCCCGTTATAAATGCGTATTTTTAGTAAAATATGCATACACAGTGAATTTTAAATTAAATAAAATTTCTAGCTTAAAATTTCCAATTTTAAAATATAGGGTAATCGATTAGGTACCAATTTTGGTTATTGTGGAGGTGCTAATCCTTCCCCAAGCGTAACTGACTCTGAACCTGGTTTTTGATTTTGCAGACCTAAACTGGGTATTTTTAGTAAAATAAAAACATTTTATTAAAATTACCCGATTTCAGGTTTTCCAATCTCGCCTTAAAGACGATTGGTGTCGACTCAAATCTTTTCATAAATTATATTTGTTTTCCAAAATGTCGGATTGGTCTTCCCACTAAAAATCGATTACGACAACTTGACGAATCCGTTGGGGAGATTTGTTTTTAAAACACAAAGAGAGTCAAGCCACGAATCGAGTACCTTATATTTTAAAAGTTTAGAATTTTGTGTCTGAGTTTATTTAATTCATGATTCACTATGTTTTTAGAAAATCAAAAAAAAAAAAAACTTCTCTCTGGTTAATGATTTTAATTATTGGAACATTAATAGGACTGTTGCATATCATAACTCTATACCCGAGCTTCATCTTGTTTTACCTAAGTAGTGGGAAACGCCACACCACCAAGGAATATTGTTTTTTCATATGGATACCCTAAGTAAATTAGAATGCATGTGGTTAGGGTTTTAAAATCCTTTGTGTTTTAATTTATTGTATTCATGGTCTATTTAATCATTTCATATTTTTCTATCACACATTTCCTTTCTTTGACGTTTATTTTAGCCTTACTAACCTCTTTTCCTTTTGCTTTATTTAGTTACTTTATTTTGTGCATAAACATGATGTTAATTCTTGGGTTACTTATAAAATTAGAAGACTTTCAATACAACAATGCCAAAGAAAGAGGTAGATAATATTAATTTTTATTTGCTTCGACTTATGGAGACGTATGTTCTTTCAAAGTTGTTTAGCGATAATTGCTTTAGAATTAATAAATGTTTCATACATGTCATATCATAGAAGGTATTGATTCCCGAGTTAATGATAGCATTAGAAGGCTTTCAATACAATAATGTCACTCGAAGAGGTAGAATAGAACTTTGAAGACTCATCAATGGCCTAGAATGATGCTCTAGGAAGCAACTGAGAAGGTACACCCAGCTAGAATACATAAAGCTCAAAAGATGCAATTGATTAAGTCGTTGATACAACTAGTTGAAAAGAAGTAATATATTTGAAGTCGTCAAACAACAACGAAAGCCAACATGAGACAGTGGATAATGATAGTCGCAGATGGTTGCTTAACAAGTACATTTATGAGGAAAAGAAGTCGAAGCATTGGAATTGTCCATAAAGCCAGAGATAAAAGAAGAATGTTTCCTTGCATATTTGTTGCGTGTTGTGAGTACTATAAAATTATACACATATAATGTGCAAGTACACAATCGTTCAAGTAATAAAGTGATGAGTGAGTATCATATCCACAGGGATTGGTTGAAATTAAAAACGTTTAACCAAAGCAAAGCACTACTCTATCTAACTATAGTTAGTTTTATTATGTACTAAATTAAAATGTCACGACAATGGAAAGTAAATGTGGGTGGATATGGATTGATATTCTGATGAGGTGACAAATGGAAATGTAGTGGCAAGAACATATTTTAATGTTGAAAATGATTGAAATGTCAAGGCAATGAAAAATAGTAAAAAAACAAATAAATGATAGTTTGATAATCCTCACACGACAAGCTTCCACTGGAGTGAATGGTAGGGATTGATTTAAGGATGCTAAAACTTTTCTCTCAGGCATATTTAATCTATCTAAACTTCACTTGCTCGATAGGGATTGCTAAAAATGCTCCCACTATCTCTAGTAAAAGGAACCTAACAGAATAGAATGCCACGACATCTCCTCTCGGTCTCAATTGTTGCAACCTACACTATTGATAAAAACTACCATTTTTAGTCATTGAAATCGTACTAAGGGATTAGGATATAATATTACTAGGAAGGTTCAAAGCTTAAGAAAATACTATAGCCCATTGCTTATGTGGTTCTTTTCTTGTGTACTACAAGTAATATTAGCTCAGTTTCTCTCGAACACCTAGCATTTATCTAAGAAATGGACATTCTCATGCCTCTTACAAACTTAGACGATGAAGAATTCATAAGCAAAGCAATCAAATACAAAAGATAAACATAAATCTACCATTAAAATAAAGTTAAACATCCATAAAACAACCTCACCAAATAAAGTTAGTTCATGGTGGGGTTCGAATCATCCATAGAACAAGCCATGAAATATTCGTTCCAAACAACCCAATAATAAATGGAAAAACAACAGCAAATAGAAGGGAGAAGAAGCCTTTGACACACGCCACCAGAGCTCTCCTCAACCACCAAGACTCGCCTTAGCTCAATAGCTCATCTCGGACGTCTAGCTCGTCACTCCTTAGAGCTTATCAATAGAGGAACACCACTCAAGGAAGAAGAAAGGGATATGGTAAAAAAGATAAGAAAATGTTGCATAAAATCCTTATTTTCTCTTTCATGTGAGGTGTAATATATAATAAAAATATATAAGGGTAATAATGAGGTTGTTGCGCTAAAAATACCCCTAATACCCTTAGGGTTACTCCTTAGGCGTGAGTCTTATCCTTCCAGGTGGAAATGGTCCCCAACAGGTGATTACAACCATCATTCACGTGCATTGCCAGTTGTCCTTTTAAAGAAATATCTTTTTATCCATTTCTGCACCAGAAATGCCAAGATAATTCAATCTGCTTCAGCAACGTGTGATGTCACGGCATTCCTTCCCAGTGCGAATTCTACTTGCTGCATACCATAAGCAACTGCACCTTTCTCTCATGCAACATCCTTAAAAGATAAAATAGAAATACCACCATAAATGCAACTATATGCAACTACATGATCATAAAATGACTAAAATGTGCTTTTAAACAAACAATAACTTAAGTGAAAAAGGCCCTAAAAGTAACCTTTTTAGGAAGTTATCACACCCCAAACTTAAGCTATTTCTTGTCCTCAAGTAATGGATAACAATGAACATAAGCAGAATGTCATGCCAATTTTCAACAATAGGATAGCAGGACAAAAATTGATTTTCATCCCTTAGAAAAAATTGGCTTCAACATGCTAGACATATCAAGAATTCAAGTACTTTTCCCTAGGTCAAGATTCTTTATGGTAGTGTGTGTACGTGATTATATCCAATCTATACTTAGAAAATTTAAATAATTTTTAATCAAGTCCCTTAGTTTTGTGAAGACATTTACTCATTTATTAAGAACATTTTTACTCCCATTATACCAAGCATTTTTTTTTATTTACAAATGCTGCTACGAAGGGAGTCAGCTCATCACACCTACCTTCCCACACTCTAAGTGAAAGGAAGCATACCTTCCACCACCAAGCTAGTTAAGTAGATTCATACCATGACTACTTTTATTCACTCATATGTGGGTGGCTGACAGTTATTAAAGAGAGTTCTAGGCAATGCCCCGCCAAAGCTTAGTGTCCCTCTGCAACTATGCCTAAATATTTATTCACAGTCTCATATATAAGGGAGTTATTTTTTATTTATCTTTTAAGCACAATACTAAATTTCAATGCCAAAACTAACTAGAGTTCCTTCATAAAAATTTTATAAATTTCCTAAGCATAGAAAACATACAAATCGTGTAAAAATAATTCACAAAGCCTCAAGCCCTAGAGTCAGTTCTATCATTCTCAATAGTCATTTATATTCAATTTCTAGCATAACAAGTTCATCATCATTGGGTATCCTCAATATATTTTATCTAACTGTCCTACCACTTATTGATGCTATGGCATAATGTTATGCTAACACTATCATGTATATGGTCTAACAAAAACACTACCTCCCCCAAACTTATGGGAAACATTGTCCTCAATGCTTAAAGAAAACTAAAATAAATAAAACTATACATGCAATGAAATGCAAAATGAATGCAAATGGATGCAAATGGAGATACCTCATGTTTTATGTGGTGGTGTCGCATTGGAGGTGCTGGCATCTCCTCGCCTAGTGCGTTTTCGCAGTGGTGCAGGGCTGGACTATTAAGAGCTAGTGTGGTATTGCGCTACATTGAAGCATCCAGCCGATATTTTTGTACGTCGGTCACTGCTTTGTGCAGGAGATGGGTCAAGCATAGGAATTGGATTGGGTGTTTTTTCAACTAGAACAACTAGTGAGTCAATAGTATGGTAATGTTGAAGGTTAGGAGTCGGGTCTTCAACTGGAGGATCAATGTTATCTTGCTCTAGATCGGGAGATGCCTCGACATCGAATGCCAACAGAATTTTATCTGGAAAGCCTGGAAAATTCTGTTGGACGTGGGGAAGGATTTCTTGGAACATCGTTTCCATCACAACATCTCTCTGTTTGACATAATCAAAGAAATTTCGTATATCACCTTGTAAAGTGTGTAAATGAGTCTGAGTTTGCATAACAACTTCTTCGAGAGAAATCATCCTTACCTTGGCATTAGATTTTGCATCATCTGTAGATTTCTCATGAGCAGGGGCCTTTGATTTTGGGTTTTCAAGTCCCAACAATATTGTTAATCTAGCCCTAGTAATACCCAAAACTCCAGATAAAATTTTATCAAAAGCATTTTCACTTACCTTTTTTTTTGACACAAAGCAGTAATCAAATTTGGAAAAACTAAAGCACTCACCTTTTTTTCCTAAACATTCATGCACTTGTTGAACAATGATCTGACCCGCATCAATAGGATGGGTTACTATGATCGAATGTAAAAGCATTAAATGAGAAAGAAATACCATCGTATTATGGGATGTGGGCATTAGCTTGTGCTTCAGAAAATGGTTCCATAGTTTGGCATGTGGTTGGAGATGTTCATGGTTAACTAAATAGCGGCTGGTTTGGCGACCATTCCATGATGTATATGCAAAGCATAAGTCCTCCAAAACTCCATCATAAGTGGCAATGTCAGTGCTATTTTCAAACTTTGCATGTTGGTCTTCAAAACCCTGCAAATGAAAGTATCGATTAATAGCAGTTGGTGTAAACTAAATATTCTTAGCTCGCACAAAAAATGGAATTCTGGTTCGATTTGGAAATGTTAGCATAAAACTCCTTCACCAAGGATGCATTTAGTGAACCATGATGTCTTGTAAACTTGTGCCATTTGTGTGGAACAACTATGTCCATTACGTCTGGTCAAAAACTGTCGTACACTTCATCCATCAAGATGAACCCTAACTTAAAGAAAAGATTCATATTTTTGAAAATTTGAAACCTTGCTTTGGCTTCATCATTTTCGAACTACTGAGCAATGGGAGCTTCAACTTTGGTGGGTCTCGTATGCTCCATTTTTTCCAGTATTTGTGAAGAAAAAAATGAAAAAGTAAAAAGCTTTGTTTGCTTGGAAAGCTCGAGAAATTTCGGTTATAGGGGAAAATAAAGGAAGAAGAAGAAGTGAGAAATGATAAAAAGGAAAAAGTAAAAAAAAATTAAGTGATTGGACGGTTAAAAGAAATGAGTAAATTGGGGGTAAATGGGTAGGTGGGAAAAGAAAAAAGTAAACTGTAAAAGTAATGGTGATGGGACAAAACAGTGGAGAGACAAAAGTTAAAAAAAGAAATAAAAGAAAAGAAAAAACAATAAATCAAAAAGAATATTTTCCCCAATTGATTGATTTTTTCCTTTTCTCCATTGGTAACCGCTCCTTGCACAGCTGCAGTACTGTGGTCCCATACAAAACAAATCAAAATTATCTACAAAATAAAATAAAAATTAAAAAAAGGAAAAATTAAAATTATTATTTATGCACAATCAATATAATTCAATGTCGTGGCATCGAGATTTGGTTCTCAGTTGGGCACACTTCAGCATCTTGCAGATATAACACTACCTTGTTGTGTAGTGATGGAACTTCATTATAAGCTTTTAGACGCTAGCCACTGACTTTGAAAATCGTGCCATCATCTATATTCTTAATGTCAACAGCTCTATGGGGATAAACATAATGCACTTCAAATGGACCCGACCATCAAGATTTAAGCTTCACAGGAAAACGTTTGAGTCTGGAATTATAAATCAATACTTGTTGGCCAATATGAAAATATCATGGCATCAATTTTTGGTCAGGTCACTTCTTGGTTTTCTCCTTGTATATTCGAACATTTTCATATGATTGTGCTCTAAACTCTTCCATTTCATTAAGCTCTAATAATCTCTGCTCCCCATCTAACTGAGCATCAAAATTCAATTGCTTAATGGCCCAGTACGCCTTATGTTCAAGTTCAACCGGGAGATGACAAGCCTTCCCATACATCAACTTGAATGGTGACATTCCTAAAGGAGTTTTGAATAATGTTCTACATACCCAAAGTGCTTCATCTAACTTTGGCGATCAATTCTTTAGCCTTGGGTTCACCATTTTTTCTAAAATCTGTTTGATCTCTTGATTAGATATCTCTGCTTGGTTGTTTGTCTATGGATGATATGGCGTGGCAATCTTATGTTGAAATCCATATCTCCTTAATGCCTTGGCAATCAACTTGTTATCAAAATGGGTTCCTTCATCACTAATGATAGCTCGAGGTACTCCAAACCGAGTGAAAACATGCTTGTGTAAAAACTTAAGTACGGTTTTAGAGTCATTCCTTGATGTTGCTATTGCTTCTACCCACTTTGATACATAATCTACAACAAGAAAGATATATAGATTTCCTCCAGAATATGGGAATGGTCCCATGAAATCGATGCCCCAAACATCAAACAACTCTATTTCCAAAATATTTTGCAGTGACATTTCATGTCGTCTGTATATGTTTCCAGTACGTTGGCATTGATCACATGATTTGTAAAATGCCTGAGCATCTCTAAACAGAGTTGGCCAGTAAAAGCTTGATTATAGAACCTTAGCAGCAGTCCTTGTTCCTCCAAAAATGGCCTCTACTTGGGGCTGAATGACAATGGTATAGAATGTAGCGTTGTTCTTCTTCATGTACACGTCGTCTAATGAGTTGATCATCACAATGCTTAAACAAATATGGTTCGTCCCAAAAATAATACCTTGCATCATGCTTGAACTACTTTTTACCCTGGATGTCCAAATTAAAAGGCAGTATTCCACTAACAAGAAAATTAACAAGGTCAACGTACCATGGGATTGCCGTGGCATATAAAATTTTCTCATCAGTAAATTCCTCTTGAATATCTACAGTGTCATGTCATTCATAATTGTTCTCTAGCCTAGATAAATGATCAGCAACTTGCTTTTCAGTACCTTTTCTATCTACCACCTTTAAGTAGAATTCTTGCAAAAGTAAGATCCACCTAATAAGTCTAGGCTTTGCATCCTTTTTGTTCACTAAGTATTTTATGGCCGAATGATCTGTGTGAACAATAACTTTAGTGCCTATTAGGTATGGTCTAAATTTATCAAAAGCAAAAACCATGACAAGTAATTCTTTCTCAGTGGTAGTGTAGTTCAATTGTGCTTCATTCAATGTGTGGCTAGAGTAATATATAACATGAAAAAGTTTACCTCGGCGTTGCCCCAAAACAGCTCCTATGGCATAATCGTTTGCATCACATGTCAGCTCAAATGGTGATGTCCAATAGGGAGGAACTACAATAGGTGCTGAGATCAATCATTGTTTTAGCTCAGCGAATGTGCTGAGGCATGGCTCGTCAAACACAAAGGGTTGGTTTTGTTGAAGCAATGTGCACAAGGGCTTAGAAATCTTTGATAAATCTTCTATAAAATCCAACATTTTCAAGAAAACTCCTAATACCCTTGACCGAAGTTGGTGATGGCAATTTTTCAATTACTTCAATCTTCACTTTATCTACCTTAATACCCTTGTGAGATGTTTTGTGGCCTAACATAACGCCTTCAATCACCATGAAGTGACATTTTTCCTAATTCAAGACCAAATCAGCCTCCTCGCATCTTTTGAGAACTTTTTCCAAATTGCCGAGGCATTATTCAAAATCGTCTCCAAAAATAGAAAATTCGTCCATGAATATCTCCAGAAAATCCTCAACCATGTATGAAAATATAGCTTGCAAACAACGCTGAAATGTTGCCGGGGTATTACAGAGTCCAAAAGGCATCCTCCTAAAGGAAAAAGTGATATAGGGACAAGTAAATATAGTCTTTTCTTGGTCCTCTGGTGCGATGGCAATTTGATTGTACCCCGAGTACCCATCCAAAAAGCAATATAATGCTTTGCCTACCAATTATCTAACATTTGGTCGATGAAAGGTAGAGGAAAATGGTCATTCTTTGTAGCTTTGTTGAGTTTATGATAATTCATGCATATCCTTCATCTTGTAACAGTGCGATTGGTTAATAGCTCATTATACTCATTGGTAACCATTGACGTGCCTCCTTTATTTGGAACACATTGTACAGGGCTCACCCATGAGTTATTTGATATAGGGTAAATCACTCCAACATCAAGCCATTTCAGAATTTCTTTCGTTACCACTTTTTCATAATAGGGTTGAGTCTTCTTTGTGGTTCTATTGAATTATTGTGGCAATATTAGAGTAGAATCTTGTGCATGCAAATAGTGGGACTAATTCCTTTCAAGTCAGTTATAGTCCAATCAATCACTTTTTTATGATGAATCAAAACACTTAACAAACTTTGCTCTTGTTTAGCAGCAGGGTTAGTGGAAATAATTACTGGTAAAGTTTTATCGCTACCCAAGTAAACATATTTAAGATGCCCTAGCAAAGTCTTAAGCTCTAAAGTAGGTGCATGCAATAATGATGGCTTAGGAGGAATAAATTCATCAAAATTCAAAGGTTCAAAATTCATACCTGATCTAACTTGTAGTAAGCTATATTGCTCCTCCAAAATTGGAAAGTTTCATGCTCTACTATGCTTTCATCATCCATCCAATAGTTCGTTTCTGCTAACTGAATAAAATTATTTTGGTAAAGTTGTTCATCTTCTTCTTCAATTACTGAGTTCAATTCAGAAATGCCTTGGGATTCTTCAGTACTTTGCTCTTGTTTAGCAGTAGGGTTAGCAGAAATAATTACTGGTAAAGTTTTATCGCTACCCAAGTAAACATATTTAAGATGCCCTGGCAAAGTCTTAAGCTCTAAAGTAGGTGCATGCAATAATGATGGCTTAGGAGAAATAAATTCATCAAAATTCAAAGGTTCAAAATTCATACCTGATCTAACTTGTAGTAAGCTAGATTGCTCCTCCAAAATTGGAAAGTTTCATGCTACTATGCTTCATCATCCATCCAATAGTTCTTTTCTGCTAACTGAATAAAATTGTTCTGGTAAAGCAGTTCAACTTCTTCTTCAATTTCTGAGTTCAATTCAGAAATGCCTTGGGATTCTTCAGTGTCATCGACATACTTAAGAGTTCAAAACATATTGAAAGTCACACACTTATCAGTCACTCTCATGGTGAGTTTACTTTTTTCACAGTCTATCAAAATATGACCAGTGGCTAGGAAAGGTCTTCCCATAATAATGGGTGCCTTGGCATGAACTTCACAATCCCGAATTAAGAAGTCGATTGGAAACACAAACTTATCCACCTTTACAATGACAACCTCGATTCTCCCTTCAGGTTTAACATAGGATCTGTTGACAAGTTGTAAAATAACCGATTTGGGTCTTGTATATCCTATGCCAAGCTTCAAGAATATAGATTTCGACGTTAATTTTACACTTGAACCAAGATCACATAGTGCCTTTCCAACGAAATTAGCTCTTATAGAACAAGGAATAATGAAGCTGCCCAGATCATTTTTCTTTGGCGGTAAATTACTCAATGAACAAAAAAATTATGTTGTTGTGGCAACTGTCTCATAAGTATCTACTTTCATCTTCTTGGTATAAATTTCCTTAAGGAATTTGGCATACGTATGCTTCTGTTCAATAACTTCAAAGAGAGGTACATTAATATGAAGCTGATCAAGAATGTCCGCAAACTTCTTGAACTAAACTTTATCATTATGCTTCTTCTATCTTTGCGGGAAGGGTGGTGGAGGTCTAGATTCATTAACTGCAGTAATAGGAATTACTTTTGCCTTGGCATCATAATTTTGTGCCTTGGCATGATCATTAGTAAAACCCTCCTCCTTGTCCTTCTCAGAAATGTTATTATCATGTAATTCAGCTTCACCCATATCAGTAGTGGGAGTAGAGTAATCATGTTGTGTCCCACTAACCTTGACTTGTTGGTTAATTTATGTTTCACTCCAAAGAGTTAACACATTACAATGTTTTTTCCATATGTTTTAGTGACTTTAGTATCACTTGGAAAATGTCCTTACTGATGTTCTTGCAATGCCATACTAATCTGACCAACTTGACCTTCCAAAGCTCTCAGAGACAAGCTATGGCTTTGAAGTAATACGCCTTGAATATAAAGTAAAGCTCCTTGATTCTTAATTGAAGTAGAATGGTCTTACAGCATTGTCTTCGTAGTAGATATGAATTCTTGAATTGTAGCTTCCAATGAACTCATGCTTGTTGAAGATGAAACTCCTTTGTTGGTATTATGCCATGGCATATCATTCTGGTAACCTTGAGGCTCATTGTGATTCTGCTGTCGAGTGGACTGATTAGCATTATGGGCTCCTTGATTTCCCCATGAGAAATTGGGATGCTAACACCATCCAACATTATAAGTGTTAGAGTAAGGATTATTATTGCCTCGATTGGAATTACCTACAAAGTTGATGGACTCATGGTTGGTTGTCCATTCACTCTCGTGATGATTTTCTTGGCATAACAGACATGCAAAGCTAGTTGCTTTCACTTCCTTCACATCAGTAGAACGTTGTAAATTTTTCAGCATATTAGTGATAGTTGAGAGTTGAGCGGACACTGAATCCTTGGTATCTAACTCAAATGTTCTAAGTGCTTTTCTCCCACTCCTAAGCCTTGAGGAACGAAATTGATAATCATTATTAGTAATTATGTCCAAGATAGCAAACACCTCAGTAGGTGATTTATCCAACAATGTCCCATTTTCTGAGGCATCCAACATCATCCTCGTGGGTGCATTGACTCCATTATAAAACATAACTACTTGAGTCCAATCGTGAAAACCATGATTTGAACACTTTCGAAGCAAACTCTTGTAACTATCCAACACTCACATATATATTCGTCGTCGCCTTGATTAAAGGATGCTATGTCATTCCTTAGCTGAATATTCATGTTCGGTGGGCTATATTATAATAAGAAACTCTTGAAAAGATCAATCCATGATTCAATCGAACCGGATGAAACCCCACTCAACCAAGCCCTTGCTTGGTCACATATTGAATACGGAAACAACTTTAATTTCAGAACATCCTGATGTACTCCTTCTTGGCGGAAAGAATCACAAACGTCTAGAAATTTTCGAATATGCTTCCTGGCATCTTCAGTTGGCATGTCCCCAAACTGCCCTATAGAATTCAACATGTTAAACATAACTTGTTTAATCTCAAAATATGCAGCTTGAATTTCGGGTACAACAATTCCAGGATTCAGATCATCTAGCATCAGATTTAAATGATCACGAATAACACGAGGCCTATCAGCAGCTTCAACATTTTGTAATGCCTCGACATTTGGAATTCTGTCATCTTGACCAATGCATTGGTTTCTAATTTGATACATATTTCCTCGAGCACATTAAGCACGTCTCATTTGTCTAAAGAGTCTTTCAATCTTAGGTTCTATCGATTCCAATGGCTCTTCAGAATTTCTTCTAGGCATACACTAAATAACATTGAAAAATAATAAAACAAAAATATCAAGTAAACTATACACAAATAAAGATGCAAAAATAAAATGCTCTGGCAAAACTAATTAACTTTAGGCTGCCAATCCCCGTCAGCGACGCCAAAAACTTGTTGCGTGTTGTGAGTATTATAAAATTATACGCAAATAATGTGCAAGTATACACAGTCACTAACATAATAAAGTGATGAGTGAGTATCGTCTCCATAGGGATTGGTTGAAATTACAAAAGTTTAACAAAAGCAAAACACTACTCTATCTAAGTATAGTTAGTTTTGATATGTACTAAATTAAAATGTCATAGCATTGGAAAGTAAATGTGGGTGGATATGGATTGATATTCTGATGAGGTGGCAAATGGAAATGTAGTGGCAAATGGAAATGTAGTGGCAATAACATATTTTAATGTTGAAAATGATTGAAATGTCAAGGCAATGAAAAACAGTAAAAACAACAAATAAATGATAGTTTGATAATCCTCACACAAAAAGCTTCCACTTGAGTGAATAGTAGGGATTAATTTCAGGATGCTAAAAACTTATCTGTCAGGTAGATTTAATCTATCTAAACTTCACTTGCTCGACAGAGTTTGCTGAAAAATGCTCCCACTATCTATAGTCAAAGGAGCCTAATAGAATAGAATGCTAAAACTTATCTCTCAGGTAGATTTAATCTATCTTAGTTTCTCTCAAGTACTAAGGGATTGGGATATAGTATTACTAGGCTGGTTCAAAGCTTAAGAAAATACTATATCCATTGCTTATGTGGTTATTTTCTTGTTTTTCTCATGAATACTACAAGTAATATTAGCTAAGTTTCTCTCGAACACTTATCATTCATCTGAGAAATGGACACTCTCATGCCTCTTGCAAACTTAGACGATGAAGCATTCATAAGCAAAGCAAGCAAATACAAAAGATAAACTTAAATATACCATTAAAATAAAGTTAAACATCCATAAAACAACCCCACCAAATAAAGTTAGTCCATGGTGGGGTTCGAATCATCCATAGAACAAGCCATGAAATATTTGTTCCAAACAACCCAATAATAAATGGAAAAATAGCAGCAAATGGAAGGGGGAGAAGCCTTTGACTCGCGCCACCGGAGCTCTTCTCAACCAACAAGACTTGCCTTAGCTCACTAGCTTCTCTCGGACGTCTAACTCACCACTCCTTAGAGCTTATCAATGAAGGAAAACCACTCAAGGAAGAAGAAAGGGATACGGTAAAAAAGATAAGAAAATGTTACCGAAAATCCTCATTTTCTCTTTCATGTGAGGTGTAATATATAATAAAAGTATCTAATGGTAATGATGAGGTTGATGCACTCAAAATACCCCTAGGGTCACTCCTTAGGCGTGAGTCTTATTCTTCAAGGTGGCAGTGGTCCCCAGCAGGCGGTTACAACCATCATTCACGTGCATTGCCAGTTGTCATTTTATTGAAATATCTTTTAGTCCGTTTCTACGCTAGAAATTCAAAGGAAATTCAATCTGCTTCAGCAACGTGTGATATCACGGCATTCCTTCCCAGTGTGACCTTCTGCTTGTTATTTCTTGTACACCATAAGCAACTACACCTTTCTGTTATACAATATCCTTAAAAGACAAAATAACAATACCACCACAAATGCAACTATATGCAACTACATGATCGTAAAATGACTAAAATGAGCTTTTAAACAAACAATAACTTAAGTGAAAAAGGCGTTAAAAGTAAACTTTTTTAGGAAGTTATCACACCCCCAAACTTAAACTATTGCTTATCCTCAAACAATGAATAGCAATTAACATAAGTAGAATGTCATGGCAATTTTCAACAATAGGATAAAAGGATAAAAATTGAATTTCAACCCTTAGAAAAATTGGCTTCAATAAGCTAGACATATCAAGAATTCAAGTACTTTTCCCTAGGTCAAGATTCTTTGTGGTAGTGTGTGTGCGTGATTGTATCCAATATATACTTAACAAATCTAAACAATTTCTAATCAAGTCTCTTAGTTTTGCCAAGGCATTTACTCATTCATTAAGCACATTTTTACTCCCTTTTTATCTAACTTTTTTTTACAAATGCGAAGGGAATCAGCTCATCACACGTACCTTCCCACACTATAGGTGAAAGGGAGCATACCTTCCACCCCAAGCTAGTTAACTAGAGTCATCTCGTGACTACTTTCATTCACTCATATGTACGTGGCTACCATTTATTAAAGAGTGTTCCAGGCAATGTCAAAGCAATGCGGAGTGTCCCTCTACAGTTATGCCTAAGCATTTATTCACAGTCTCATATATAAGGGAGTTATTTTTTATTTATCTTTTAAGCACAATACTAAATTTCAGTGCCAAAACTAACTAGAGTTCCTTGATAAAAATTTTCTAAATTTCCTAAGTATAGAAAACATACAAATCGTGTAAAAATAATTCATAAAGCCTCAAGCCCTAGAGTCAGTTTTATCATTCTCAATGGTCATTTATATTCAATTTCTAGCCTAACAAGTTCATCATCATCGGGTATCCTAAATACATTTTATCTAACTATCCTACCACTTACTGATGCCATGATATAATATTACGCTAACCCTATCATGCATATGGTCCAAAAAGAACACTACCTCCCCCAAACTTAAGGGAAGCATTATCCTCAATGCTCAAAGAGAACTAAAATAATTAAAACAATATGCCATGCAAAGAAATGCAAAATTAATGTAAATGGATGCAAATGGAGGTACCTCATGTTTTGTATGGTGGTGTCGCCTTGGAGGTGTTGGAAGCTCATTGTCTAGTGCGCTTTCGCAGTCGTACAGGGCTGGATTCTGAAGAGCTAGAGTAGTACTGTGCTACATTAAAGCGTCCAACCGATATTTTGGTATGTCGGCCATTGCGTTGTGCAGGAGAGGGGTTAGGCATAGGAATTGGACTGGGTGTTTTTTCAACAGGAACAACTGGTGAGTCAGAAGTTTGGGAACGTTAAGGGTTAAGAGTCGATTCTTCAACTGGAGGATCGGCATCATCTTGCTCTGGATCAGAGATGCCTCGGCATTGAATGCAGGTAGAATTTTATCGGGAAACCATGCAAAATTCTGTTGGCCGTGAGGAAGGATTTCTTGGAACATCATTTCCACCACAACATCTCTCTGTTTGACATAACCAAAGAAATTGTGAATATCACCGTGTAAAGCGTGTAAATGAGTCTGAGTTTGCATAACAAGTTGTTCAAGAGCAATCATCCTTACCTTGGCATTAGATTGTGCACCATTTGCAAATTTCTCATGAGCAAGTTCCTTAGATTTTGGGTTTTCAAGTCCCAACAATAATGGTAATCTATCCCTAGTAATACCCGAAACTCCACATAAAATTTCATCAAAATAATTTTCACTTACCTTTTTCTTTCGACACAAAGCAATAATCAAATTGGAAAAACTAAAGAACTTTCCTTTTTTCCTAAACATTCATGCACTTGTTGAACAATGATCTGACCCACATCAATAGGATAAGTTACCATGATCGAATGTAAAAGCATTAAACGAGAAAGGGATACTATCAAATTGTGGGATGTGGGCATTAGCTTATGCTTCAAAAAATGGTTCCACAGTTTGGAACGCGATTGGAGATGTTCACGGTTAACTGAATAGTGACTGGTTTGGCGACCATTCCATGAGGTATTTGTGATAACTCCGTACAAAGACTCAATTTCTAGTCTTTTCACTTAAGTTATTTCTCGTCTAAACAAAGTACGCATAACATTTTAGTTGCATTTAGTTGTATTTATTTTATATTTACTTATGATGGATAAGTTTTGCTTCGGCAAGATTTATTTGGTTTAACTGATGCTGTTGAGGAAAAAGGGTTTGTGTAGATTTTATATGTGCAAGAAACTTACAGAGGAAGAACATTTCAGTCGTGACAACATAATTTGCAAGGGACAATGGAAGATAGGAGAACGTGAGGATCAGATTTATCTCGCCGAGGCAAGGTTTATCAAAAGAGTTTGAAGTGGGTATGACGAAATCGCCTATGTGACATGCCAGTTGGATGACCTCCTTCATGTGCAACCAAGCCTTAAATATTCTGATAGCCGCCTTTCCTTTTTAAGGCTGGATAAGATAACAACGGTTATTTAAGGAATCTTCAATAATGTAAAACCCTAGGATATTCTTCCCTATAAATAACCAGTCGTAGCCGCCAAAAGAATGAGGAAAGGAAGAAGAGAGAAGAGCTCTACTTAAGGCATAAGCGAGAAACTGCAGTGCTTTCCTACCATTTACCAACCAACCTTCCTTGGTTTCCTCCATAGCCAGATTGTAGCAGAGGGGTGATCCGGTCTCGAGAGAGGCTGATCACCAAGGCAGGCGCGGTGCTGATCAGAATTGTCACGACAGAGCCCCCGGTTTTGGGAGTCATTCTTTATTTTCTCTTAACTTCTTCGCTTATTTGGGGTTGCATTTAATGATGATACTTGAATGACTTTTTGATAGAACCATGATTGTCTTACTTGGTGTTAATCTTTGTTTTGCATAGACAATTATTTTATGCTTTATGAATGATGAATTATGTTTTTGCTTATGACTGTTTTGTTCATTGTTTGAATATTTTACCTTGACACTGTAAGAGAATTGAGAGATCGCCTGGGGCTTTGGTAAAACATGTCTTGGCAATGTAAGAGCAATGAGAGATCGCCTTTTGTCTAGATAGTGATTCTTAGATTCGAAAGAATTAAGATAGATCTACGTGAACAATGGAATGGATCCGAGATGGTGAAGTTCTAACTTGTCTACCTTAGAGATAAGGAGAAGGTTTCAATCGACTAAAAGGGATAGACGCTAGAGTATGATAGACAACGCCTATAGTTCACGCTGAGAGATATTGATACAACAACAGTCTGACAGACCAAGGGTTGTAGTTAACGCTGAGTAGTATTGCCATAGCAACCGTGTAAGAATACTTAGTAATCCTATCGGGAAGCTTAAGCAAGTCATAATAATTCATTCTAAACTTAGAGTATTTGTTGTCAATAAAAAATATTAGTATAAGTGCCCTGTGGTAAGTTAGAATTTGTGAGGTTGTTTGAATTATATTTAAATAAACACTTGTCTTTGTTTGGTTTTAGTAGTTTGCATCTTTATTTTGTCTCGACCAAACTTTTCTGCAATCATACATTATAATATTTCCTTATTTTATTAATATTAGCTTTTTAGTTTGACAAGATAGTAGGAATTATCTCGTGACCACTAGTTCTAGTTGTGGTGAAGATAAATTTCTAGACCAATCCCTGAGGAGACGATACTCACTTACCCTATATTATTTGATTCGATTATGTATACTTGCATAAAATTACTTGCCTTTGCATATACATTTACAAGCGATCAAGTTTTTGGCGCCGTTGCTGGGGATTGGCAACTGACGAAATTTTTATTCGCCATAACAAGTTCTTGTCACCTTATATTTATCTTGTCTAACGTAGATTACTATTTTCTTTTGTATGTTTTTATTATTGCATGACCCTGAGATCTGCTGGTAAACCTTTGGAACCATTCGACCCTGAAGTTGAACAATCATTCAGACAAAGGCTACGTGCCCGAAGAACCAGAGAACATTCAAACCAACTTCAAATGCAAGACAACATGTGAGATCTAAGAGACCTTGATACAACAATTAATCTTCAAGTTGCAAGACCAAGAGTGATACGAGATTATTTAAACTCAATTCTTGATGACCTCAACCCAGGCATAGTGACCCCTGAAATACAAGTAACTCATTTTGAACTTAAACTGGTGATGTTTAATATGTTAAACTCCATTGGCCAATTTGGTAGTCACCCAATGAGGATGCTAGACAGCATATTCGTGTTTTCCTTGAAGTTTGCGCCTCGTTTCGACAACAAGGAGTACATGAAGACGTGTTTAAATTGAAACTCTTCCCTTATTCCCTAAGCGATAGAGCGAGAGCCTGGCTCAGTGGAGTTATTTCCAGCTCAATGAAGTCATGGGAAAATTTATGCAAGAGTTTCCTACTTCGATAAAATCCGCCCAATATGAATACACAACTTCGCAATGACATTGCAAGTTTTCGCCAAGGAGATGATGAATCAATGTATGAATGTTGGGATAGGTACAAAAGTCTTCTTCGTAAATGTGTCAACCATGAATTTCATAACTGGACGCAAGTGGTGATGTTTTACAACGAAGTTAATGCACCAACTCGAATGATGTTAGATGCCTCAGCAAACGACACCTTACTGGACAAATCACCCAAGGAAGCCTTTGACATCCTCGACAGGATATCAAATAATGATTATCAATTCCCAAATACAAGATTGGGAACCAACAAAAAAAAAAATCTGGAGCATATAAATTAAAGGGTAAGGATTCGGTAGCTGCTCAACTTTCTGCTATAACTAATATGTTGAAAAATTTACAACATCCTAATGAGGTAAGAGAAGTCAAGGTGACCAATAACGCATGCATATTTTGTCACAGCAACCATCATCAGAGTGAATGTCCGAAAAACCATGAGTCAACCAATTTTGTGGGCAATTATAACCAGAGCAATAATAACCCCTATTCAAACACGTACAATCCTGGCTGGAGACAACACCCGAATTTTTCATGGAGCAATCAAGGGAACAGTAACAGTCAAGCAACAAATTACATGTCACAGTAGAATAATTCGGACCATCAACATTTTCAGAATCAACATCATCATCAGCCTTGGCAAAAAATAAAGGTATAGCTTATTCCTCGAACACTAATTCCAATACTAACTCCTTGGAATTGTCATTGTAGGAATTTATGGTTTCGACAAAAGATTTCATGGATTCAACAAAGACCTTGATGCACGAGCATTTTGCAACAATTAAAAATCAAGGAAATTTGCTACAAAGTTAAGCCACACTTTTGCAAAGCCATAGTTCATATCTAAGAGCATTAGAGAATCAAGTAGGCCAAATTGCTATGGCATTACATTCTCGTCCACAAAGAAATCTTGCTAGTGATACTGAGATCACTAAACATCATGGAAAGGAGCAATGCAGTGTACTTACACTAAGGAGTGGAACACAAGTCAACCAAAATGACAAGTTTAGGGGATAACACCTAAACAGTCCTCGCTATGGCATAACACAACCAAAGGATCGAGCTGAAAATGAGGAACGAGATGAATCACCTGAAGAGAAGGAAATGAGTGAAGGCTTAGAAAAACATCATCTAGATAATGAGAAATTCATGGCCAAGGCCAAAGATTCCTCAACACCAACAGCAGATAATGTGCGGCCTCCATCACTGTTCCCTCAACGATTGAAGAAACATAATGATGACATCTAGTTCAAGAAATTCGTTGATGTTCTGGACCAGTTGTATATCAATGTGCCCTTACTTGAAGCCATCGAGCAAATGTCTTCCTATGCCAAGTTTCTTAAGGACATCGTTAAGAAGAAAATGAAGGTAGAACGTATTGCCATGGCAACTGAAATCTATTCTGCAGTAAGCAAACTCCCACCAAAACAAAAAGACCTTGGCAGTTTTATAATACCATGCTTAATTGGTAACAACTTTGTAGGAAGAGCTCTTTTTGATTTGGGTTCAAGTGTAAACTTGATACCAAAGTCCATATTTATGAAACTCAAAGGATATCACGCTTGTCTAACAACATTCATCCTATAGCTGGCCGATCGGTCTTATGTGCGGCTCGAGGGTAGAATAGAAGACGTCATAGTAAAGGTGGAAAAATTTAAATTCCTAGTTGATTTCCTAATCTTGGACTGCGAAGCCGATGAAAACACACCGATCATTATGGGATGACCCTTCTTAGCCATTGGAAAAATCCTAATAGATTGTGAAATTGGAGAGTTCACTATGCGAGTAGGAGAGAAAAACATCACCATCAATGTATTCAACTCCATGAAATATGTGGATGACTCAGGAATGCCAATGCATTAGAAAAGTAGAAGAAAAGATAATCCTTGGACGTGATGAATCTCTAAGGCTCGACGAATACAGCGTTTTGTACCATGACCCTACAATCGAGATGTATGAACAAGAAAACTTTGGCCAGGTGAATTATTTTCAGAAGACGATTCTGAAAATTATAGCCCTGACAACAGAAATCTGAACAAAGCACACAATGAGTGCCCTGAAAACGACACCAATGCAGGATACGAAGAAAAGACAAAGGATCAATCGAGGCTTCTTTACAATAAACCAGATATGAAATTTGAACCCTTAGATTATGATGAAGTTAATTCTTCAGAATCATCTTCAAAACATGCACCGAAATTGGAGCTTAAACCTTTGCCATCACATTTGAAGTATGTATACCTAGGAATTAATGAAACTTTACTCGTAATAATATCTACCAATCTAACCTCCGAACAGGAGAATAGTTTTTTAAATATTTTATCACAACATAAAAAGGCTCTATGATGGACAATGGCAGACTTGAAGGGAATTAGTCCTACCATATGCATGCACATGATCAATTTAGAAGACAACCAAAGCACTTCGGTGAAACCCCAAAGATGATCAACCCAATCATAAAGAATGTAGTCATGAAGGAAATTATAAAATGGTTGGATGCGGGAGTGATTTATCCTATATCCGATAGTTCATGGGTCAGCCTGGTACAATGTGTGCCAAAGAAGGGTGGTGTGACCGTGGTTAAAAGAGAGCATGACGAGCTCCTTACCACCAGAACAGTCACGGGCTAGCGCATATGTATGGATTACAGGAAGCTTAATAAAGCCATAAAGAAAGATAATTTTCCCCTCTCTTACGACCAAATGCTTGATAGGTTAGTGGGAAAATACTTTTATTGCTTCCTCGATGGATACTCGGGATATAATCAAATAGCCATAGCACCAGATGATCAAGAGAAAACCACTTTCATGTGCTCATATGGTACCTATGCATTTAGAAGAATGTTGTTTGGGCTGTGTAATGCTCCAGCTACCTTCCAAAGATGCATGATGGCAATCTTTTTAGATATGGTGGAAGAATGTATGGAAATATTTATGGATGACTTCTCCGTCTCAGGTGATGATTTTGAGTGATGTCTCGGTAATTTATCCAAGGTACTAAAACGATGTGAAGAAGCCAACCTAGTACTAAATTGCGAGAAATACCATTTTATGGTAACCGAGGGAATAGCGTTGGGTCACAAAATTTCATGCCGAGGCATTGAAGTCAATAAACCCAAGGTGGAAGTAATTGCAAACCTTCCCCTACCCACCAACGTAAGAGGTGTACGCAGTTTCCTTGGACATACAGGCTTCTACAGGCGGTTCATAAAAGATTTTTCTCAAATCTCTAAACCCTTATGCCTTTTACTTCAACAAAATCATCCATTTGAATTTACTAATGATTGTTTGAATGCCTTTACAGATCTAAAGAAGAAACACTCGGCAACACCAATCGTTATCCCACCAGACTGGAACAAACCTTTTGAGCTCATATGCGATGCTAGTGACCATGCAGTCGGAGAAGTGTTACGGTAACGAAAAACTAAAATATTTCATGTTATCAATTATATGAGCCGTACTCTTAATGATGCACAAGTAAACTATACCACCACTGAAAATGAACTCTTAGCAGTAGTATTTGCATTCGATAATTTTAGGCCATATCTAATAGACACTAAGGTAATTGTGCATACAGATCATTCTACCATTAAATATTTGATCAATAAAAAAGATGCAAAGCCTAGGCTAATTGGATAGATATTATTACTACAAGAGCTCAATTTAGAGATCAAGGATGGAAGAGGTACAGAAAATCAAGTGGCAGACCATTTGTCTAGGCTAGATAACAAATTTAATTGTCATGACATAACAGAAATTGAAGAAGATTTCCCTGATAAGAATATTATTTGTCACGGCTGCGCCGTGGTATGCTGACATAGTTAACTTTCTTGTTAGTGGTCTTGTTCCTCCAGATTTATCTATCCAAGGCCGAAAGAAGTTTCGACATGTTGTGTGACATTATTAATGGGATGAATCATTTTTATTCAAGCAATGTGGTGACCAAATAATATGAAGATTCATTCCAGAAGAAGAGCAAAAATATATTCTACACTAATGTCACTCGTCATAGTATGGAGGGAACTTTGGTGGAATGAGAACAACGACAAAAGTACTTCAATCCAGATTCTATTGGCCAACCTTGTTCAAAGATGCGCATGAATTCTATAAGTCATGTGATAGATGCCAACGAACAGGGAACATATTAAAATGGCATGAGATGCCATGGCAAAATATTTTGGAGATTGAACTCTTCGACATATGGGGAATAGACTTCATGAGACCCTTTCCTACATCATTTGGAGATTTGTACATTCTCTTGTCAGTGGATTATGTATCCAAATGTGTCGAGGCCATTGCAACACCTAAATATGATTCCAAAACGGTGTTAAATTTTTTGCACAAAAATATATTCACACGATTTGGAACACCAAGAGCTATCATTAGTGATGAGGTCACACATTTTGACAAAAAAATTGATTTCCAAGGCACTGAAATGATATGGAGTATGACATAGGATCGCTATGGTGTATCACCCTCAAATTAATGGACAAGCTGATATGTCTAATCAAGAAATCAAATAGATCCTTGAGAAGGTGGTCAACCCAAGTCGAAAGGACTGGTCGCCGAAGCTAGATGAAACACTATGGGTTTATCGCACAGCATTCAAGACACCACTGGGAATGACCCCGTTCAAACTGGTCTATGGAAAAAGAATGCCATCTACATGTGAAACTTGAACATAAAGCTCACTAGGCTATCAAAAATTTAAACATGGATGCTCAGCTTGCTGGAGAAAGAAGACTCTTAGAACTCAACGAGATGGATGAATTCAGAGCACACGCATACGGAAATGCCCATCTGTACAAAGAGAAAACAAAACGATGGTATGACATAAAAATATTGCCTAGGCAATTTTAATTTGGACAACAAGCACTGCTCTACAATTAATGTCTTAAGTTATTCCCAAGCAAGCTAAAATCACAATGGTCAGGACCGTTCATCGTACATCAAGTCCATAACAATAGAGCAATAAAAATCCAAAAACCAAGATGATGGTTCCATCTTCAAGGTGAACGGGCAGAGGCTAAAGGAATACAAAGGAGCCCCAGTCATGTGCGACAAATCAAAATAAATGGCACATGATGCCCAAGAGTTTGCCTTGCTTACTTGAACAAAATTCGTTGCCTAGGCAACGAAAATTTGAATTATGTACATAAATAAATTAAGTTATTTTGTGCTTTCATTATCCGTTTTATTTTATTTTCCTTATTTATTATAGGTATGCAGAGTACATGTGGTTGCATGGGGAGATAGCACATGCTTGAAAAGAAAGGAAACCATAGGCTAAGAGGTTTAGTCGGCAGAATTAAAGAGGGAAAGTAATCTCTTCCCCAACTTTACATCTAATCAAATATCCCACATTTAATGCCAAACCCTTTTTCCCACGTGTAAGGACAAATATACCCTGGAACCACCCATTACTTTCTAGAAAAAACCGCCCAACTTGTTCTTCTTCTTCATTATGCCTCACTTTCTCTCTACCAAGCAAGAATATTTTTCTTTCTTACAACAAAATCTTCCCCATCACCGCCGCTAACTTCACTATACCAACCAAGTATCATGGCCAGATCAAGGAAAACCCCAGCCCCAACACTGAGCTTTGAGTGTTTCCAAACAGCTGAAGTCGAAGCACGCTTCAAAATCCTCCAAAAATGACAAGTGTATTCGGAAGATGGGTTGGACCGGAGGTAACTGACGTAATTAAGAAGAACAATTGGGAGAAGTTCGCTCGTCATCTCAAAGTCGTAGCACCAGTGATGGTGAGGGAGTTCTACGTCCATCTCGAAGACCCATTCAACCACACGGTGTATGTCTGAGGTAATCTCCTACGGTTTTCCCCTTCAACACACAACAGATACTTCAAGTTGGGAAAAGTCGAGGAGCAACACAAGAAATTTGTAACTGAGGTAGACCAAGAAACATCTCACAACATGAGGAAGATAATGCTCCAACGAGGAAGAGAGTCGATCGCTGAGCCCTTAAATCGATCGTTAAGTTGTGTAACCCTTTTCTCAAGGGAAATCTTATGCCAACACTCACAACACAACTCTTCTCGTTAAAATATTGATGCTCTTGCACTTGATAATATACGGGAGGAAGATCGATGTTGGAGAACTCATCTTCGAGCAAATCCACGAGTGTGCCAAAAGAAACCGGGGTAATTTATTGTTTCCTAACTTGATAACCGCTCTGTACAGGAAAAAGAAGGTACCCGAGGAGCCCTATGAGGATTTTATTAAATCCAAGGAGGGTATCACCAAGAAAAAAGTACTCGAGCTGATAAGTTTCGATGAAAATGCCCCGTATAAAGGTTTGAAGAGGGGAGCAAAATCTGTTACCACGGCCAGAATGGCCGTAGTGGTTACGCACACGCGAGAAACACGTGAGAAATATAAGGTGCTTAGAGGATCACATGGAGATCTTTTTTTGAGTATGTCAAGACAAGGGACGCGTAACTCAACGCCTTTTTCAAGGAGTTTCTCCCGATCACAACCGTTAATATATCGTCCTTCCCCAGCGGCATCCTTAAATAAATTGCTGACGGCAGCACATTCCACGCCTTGACATCAAATGTCCCCCTAAAAGTACCCACAGATGTACCACCACTAGCAACCCATGTCTCGCCTGTACCAAAGGAAGGCCATGGCGACACAGACGAGTTCCTCAGCTCCTCATCTTTTTCAACCTCCGAGAGCAGTCAAGAGACCCTACCCAACTTCTTCTCCGATAAAGATTTTACCCCAGCCCCGAAGTAACCCCAGCGAGGTCCCATACAGTCCCTTGTCCGTCAAGCAACACCAATACCAGAAATAGCTTAAAGTCCAACACCAGTTCCTGCAAAACCGACTCCTACTGCCAAGCAACCAACTTCAGCATGAGCCTCGACCAGCAAGAAGTGCAACAAGCGAATGGCAGGTTGTATCCTTTAGCCATCACCTTCGATGATAGCAGTAGTAAACTCGGGATCAGAGAGTCATTCTCCTCCCAAATGACGCCGAACGAGGGTGTCCAATCAAGCCACCCCACCACAGTAAGTTTACATTTTAGTTTTTTTTTCGCATTTGCATATAGCATCATGTAGTTTTAGTTCTCATGCACTGAGGACAATGCATCCCTCAAGTTTGGGGGAGGTATTGTACCATATTTTACTATACTTTATTAAAAAATAATTGTTGATATTTGGTTGAAAATTTTAGTTGTCATGACATAAGCATGTTAAGACTATTGTTTGGAATAAATTAGGGATGCCCAATGATGAATACATAATTTGATTGCCTAGGCCAGAATTATTGTAAGATTGTCTAAGGAAGAGAACCAACCCTAGGCCTGATTCTTTGAAATTTATAAACATGATTGTAGGTTATCCCTCCTTAAGGTAATCTGTAAAATTTTTAGGGAAAAACTTTCTACTTGCCGAGACGTCAAAAATATTTTAAGGTTAAGGGGGAATTCCCTAGTGTTTAAAACTTGAAAAATAAAAGGGACACTCCTCTATGTAAAGGCATAAACAGAAAAACTCCATACAAAATTAAGAGTTGTCGAGGCATATGAGTGGATGAAAGTAGTCACAGGATGACTCTGCCCGACTAGCTTGGGGGTGGAAGGTATGCTCCCTTTCACCTAGAGTGTAGGACGGTAGGTGTGATGAGCTGACTACCCAATAAAAAAAGAGAGAAAAAGTTGATAAATAACTAGGAGTACAAACTAAGCTTGACAAATAATTTGATGCCTTGGCAAACCAGAAGCACTTACTTTAAGTTTTCTAATTACCTTTATGCATAGACTGATTATAATCACGCACACACAACAGCAAGGAATCCTGACTAGGGAAGAGACTTTACTGATATAACTGTCGAACATGTTGAGGCTAACTATTTTTGCTGAGGGCTGAAATCTCAAACCATATGATTTTCTTAATAATACTTTACCATGACCATTTTAATTTTCTTCTAGCTATTGTACATTGCTTGAGGACAAGCAATAGCTTAAGTTTGGGGGTGTGATAATTATGTAAAAAGACTCAATTTCTAGTCTTTTCACTTAAGTTATTGCTTATCTAAACAAAGTATGCACAACATTTTAGTTTTATTTAGTTGTATTTAGGTTATATTTGCTTGTTGTGGATAAGTTTTGCTTCGGTAAGATTTATTTGGTTTAACTGATGCTGCTGAGGAAAAAGGGTTTGTGTGCATTATGTATGTGTAGGAAACTTACAGAGGAAGAATATTTCAGTCGTGACAACATAATTTACAAGGGCCAATGGAAGAGAGAAGAACGTGAGGAGCAGATTTATCTCACCAAGTGATGTAATGCTCTTGTGATGCCTTAACAATTGATTGTGAATCTAGGAAGGAAGCAAACAACCTGCACATGTGAATGGCTCAAAAGAGAGGGTTAAGGGTGATAAACGTATGGGTGAATAGGAGGGTTGTTTGAAATGAGTGATGTAAGTGGAAGATGATTGAAATGGCTATGGTTATGGCGATAAAACAAAAGGGGTGGTAGTGAAGATAGTATCTTGAAGAAGTCTCAAAGAAGAACCAATGCTATAGAGAGCAAAGACCCCGACTTTATATTGCTTCTTCAAGGGGTGGTGTTAAGTACTTTAACCCACTAGTTATATGAACTAGGAACCAGAAGTATCAAGATGAAAAGAAAAGGGGTTGACGCCACAAGTATAAAATACTTGATAAGTCGATAAAAGTCACCAGGACTTAAGGAAGAGAATAATCTCACTTATATTAATCAAAAAGGCCTGCTTACAAATGAATTGTTCTTTCTTATTTATAGGAAATGGAGGGGCATGGCCGAATGGATACATGGTGGTTTGGCCAGCCCTTGTGCCTCTATAAAATGACATAATTTAATGCTAAATGACGTAATGTTTCGGTCCTATATGGAAGGAAATAATCCTTGGCCGAATAGTTCTTGTCTCCCCTCAAGTTGGCGCCAAATTGGATGAAAAATGATGCTTGGCCGAATAGGGAGAGATCTCTTCATCTTGGCTCCTAAATGAACCACATGCAAGGCACATGGGGCTGATCATATGCAAAGCACATGGGTGTTCTAGGGAGCCTTGTGGTACAGCCCTTTGCATGGGATGATGGCTGGTCATGTGTTCCCTTCTTAGGCGTGCATGTGTCTCCTCCAAGCTAGCTTGAGTGTGGAGCTAGCTAGCAAGCATGGGCTGTTTTGTGAACAATCTTCGTAGCCGAATCCTTATGGGCTTCATAACAGCATGTTCAGCTACATTTAGCTACCATTGATATCACTTTTGGTAACTCAACTCCAAATAGTCCAACTATCTGAGTTTAGCTAGCCTTGAGCTCCTCCAGCTGAATTAAGCTTTCCTTAATATTCCATGAGCTGCCTTGTCCTTTGTAAGCTGTTTGTGAGCTGCATAGGACGTCCAAATCATCCACCAAGCTATCTCAACGTTCATCACACTCCATTGTACCTATATGTGCAAGGAAATAAGGTAAGTCCATGATATTGAGCTAAGATGAGCTAAATACCTTGCTGCCATGTATGACTATGGTGATGTGAGCTATGTTTGAAGGTCATGAGCTAATTATATCATCTCAAAATATGTGTAAGATAATGCATGAAGCTTAAGAGCTAATATGAATGCATATGAACTAATGAAATGATTTATAATGATACTGCCTTGATGTATATATGATAATCATGCTTAATATGATTATAAGACTATCCTAACATGCATATAACATTGTTTATCAATCATAAAGATATGAGTATATGTTGTATGCATGAATATTATATAACATGGTATTTATAAATGATAAATGGAAACATGTAATAATAATATCCTAAGAAATGATATGTAATCATAGCATATATTTGAATAATATGAAAAACATGATCAAATAAGCATAGGATGGAAATAATAATATGATAATTTATACTAATATGTGAATGCATGCTTATAATAAAATATAATGTATAAATGATATAGTATAAGATAGGGTAATGAAGAACTCCTTTAGAAACAGCTTTGAAGAACATCCATGGTGTGTTCAAGTCAAGGAGAAAGTTGGAGCTAGTTTGGATCGTATCATCCTCTCATTCTTTTAGGCGATTTGTCCTCAAATCGAAGTAGTTTCTCGTTGAAGACCTTCTTGATGTAGGAAGGATTGAATCCTAATGTTTTCCTCCAATAGATGATTCACACGAAATATTCAACTTCTTAGCTTCAAATCTGGTCACTTCACGTCCTTTAATGGGAGGACACAATGTTTGGGAACCATCACATGTCCTTTGAATGGAAAAGACATATCCCTTCACGAACCAACTTGATCCTTTTATTTTATTCTTTGAATAATCACAATGCTTGGAAAGGACCTCTATCTCTTTAATTCCTCCTTTTAATTCACCATGCTTGTTGGTGAAAAGGTTTGTCTCCTGATTGGAGTCACACGTATCTTGGTGAAAATAATTGTTCTTTGAATGACTCTTTGGTGCTGATTTAAATGATCATGTCCTTTCCCCTTTGTGCCTCTCCGAACGATTGCCTTTAAGGTTGGTACTACTTCACCATAAGGATGAAACAAGTTGATGCAAAACAAATCAAAGTTAGTAAATGAAAAACTATTAACAATATGAATGGAAATAGCAAACCATGGAGGATGTTTAATGGGTGTTGGTTGCTTGATGATGAAAAAATCCATTGGTTGCTGAAATCTCTTCAATAGTTGTAATGTACTTGGAGCCTCAATGATCACAACTTGTGGCACTTCAATTGGCACATTCTTTTGAATTTCAAGAGGTATATCCTTTGAAATGTCAAAGGACATGTCTTGTGGATCACCAAAAGTCACATCTCTTGATTCTTCAAAAGACATGTTTCTTGAATCTCCAACTTGAAAAAATATGTCTCTTGGAATATCCTGCAAGGAAAAAGAAATAGTAGAAGAAGACTTGTTAGGTAAAATTTGTCCTTCACTCTGCTTTTCTTCTCTACACTCATCCTTTTCAAATTTTCCATTTTCAATTTGCTCCACTACTTACAAATCATCCTTTTCAACTTCAATAGATTCATTTTCAATTCTTCTTGTCTCCTCAAAATATTCTTCTTCAATGGTATTTTCTTTGATTTGCTCATTTCTCCTCATATCTTCAATACTTTTCTTCATGGCCTTCGTTTTCTCCCATTCTTCTGTGCGTGACTTAAGGGTCACTTGGTATTCATGAACTTGACTTGGAAGCAGAGGCACCAATATGATTTTCTTTCCTTGATGTTGGAAAGAATACTTGTTGGAAAATCCATAATGAGTAGCCTTTTTGTCAAACTGCCAAGGACGCCCTAGTATAAGGTGGTTTGCACTCATGGGCACCACGTCACAAAGGACTTCATCTTGGTATCTTCCAATTGAAAAAGGTACAACAACTTGTTTGGTTACCTTGGATTCACCCACATCATTGAGCCATTGAAGTTTGTAAGGATGAGGATGCTTAGAAGTCTGGAGACCCAACTTTTCCACAATGTGAGTACTTTCTACGTTTGTACAACTTCCTCCATCAATGATCACCACACAAACTTTATCTCCCACGTGACATTTGGTATGGAAGATGTTCTCTCTTTATTCATCCTCTTGACTTCGAATGTTCAAAGTCCTTTTGACTACAAGGATGTTAGATGGAAGAGACATGTTAGCAAATAAGGAAAAATGAAATGTGTGTAGGACCTTACCAAAATGTACTCTCATAAAGCCTCACGAGTCACTCCAAGGAAAACTTGAATGTCACTTAATCCGCTCGTGTTTGCACTCTAGGACTTTAATGGCTTTTACTTGTCCTCTTCTAATCTCACACACTCTCCAGCCTTTTTCCTCTTGATTCTCTTGTCTTAAGTTCTAGAGAACTTTACTCAAGACTATATCAAGTAAATTTTACTTGTTTGACGTCGGCTGCAAAAAGGTTACTAGGAAGGGAAAACAAATATAATGAAAGGGTGGCTTAGAAATAGAAAGAAAAAAATAAAAGGGGTTACTTACACAAGTCACTTTACAACCTTCTATCACCACAATCAATTTAAACGGCTTACTTGACTTGCTTGGTGATGAGAATTGTTGATGAGTGCTTCAACTTCTTTCTTTTCTTTTCTTTGTTTTTCTTATTTTTGAGTGTTTGATTTTTCTTTCTTTTGAGTGCTTCATTTTGTTTTCTGATTTTTCTTGATTTCTTTGACTTTGCTATTCATTTTATATTTTTTTTTGTTCTTATTGCACGTTGCTTTCTTCCACCAAAGCTCTGATTACCGCTTGATGTAAGGCACTTGTACCTTATCAATTGATTGTGGATCTAGGAAGGAAGCAAACAACCTGCACAAGTGAATGGATCAAAAGAGAGGGTTAAGGGTGGTAAATGTATGGGTGAATAGGAGTTCCATTTGAAATGAGTGATGGAAGCGGGAGATGATTGAAATGACTATGGTTATGGCGATGAAACAAAAGGGGTGGTAGTGAGGATAGTATCTTGAAGAAGTCTCAAAGAAGAACCAATGCTATAGAGAGCAAAGACCCAGACTTTATATTGCTTCTTCAAGGGGTGGTGTTAAGTACTTTGACCCACTAGTTATATGAGCTAGGAATCAAAAGTGTCAAGATGAAAAGAAAAGGGGTTGACACCACAAGTATAAAATACTTGATAAGTCGATAAAAGTCACCATGACTTAAGGAAGAGAATAATCTCACTTATATTAATTAAAAAGGTCTGCTTACAAATGAATTGTGATTTCCTATTTATAGGAAATGGAGGGGCATGGCCGAATGGATACATGGTGGTTCGGCCAGCCCTTGTGCCTCTATAAAATGACATAATTTAATGCTAAATGACAAAATATTTCGGTCCTATATGGAGGGAAATAATCCTTGGCCGAATAGTTCTTGTGTCCCCTCAAGTTGGCGCCAAATTGGATGGGAAATGATGCTTGGCCGAATAGGGAGAGAGGTCTTCATCTTGGCGCCTAAATGAACCACATGCAAGGCACATGGGGGCTGATCATATGCAAAGCACATGGGTGTTCTAGGGAGCCTTGTGGTGCAGCCCTTTGCATGGGATGATGGATGGTCATGTGTTCCCTTCTTAGGCGTGCATGTGTCTCCTCCAAGCTAGCTTGAGTGTGGAGCTAGCTCGCAAGCATGGGCTGTTTTGTGAACAAGCTTCCTAGCCGAATCCTTATGAGCTTCATAACAGCATGTTCAGCTACATTCAGCTACCATTGATATCACTTTTGGCAACTCAGCTCCAAATAGTCCAACTAACTGAGTTTAGCTAGCCTTGAGCTCCTCCAGCTGAATTAAGCTTTCCTTAATGTTCCATGAGCTGCCTTATCCTTTGTAAGTTGTTTGTGAGCTGCATAGGACGTCCAAATCATCCACCAAGCTATCTCAACGTTCATCACACTTCATTGTACATATATGTATAAGGAAATAAGGTAAGTCCATGATATTGAAATAAGACGAGCTAAATACCTTGCTGACATGTATGATTATGGTGATGTGAGCTATGTTTGAAGGTCACGAGCTAATTATATCATCTGAAAATATGTGTAAGATAATGCATGAAGCTTAAGAGCTAATATGAATGCATATGAACTAATGAAATGATTTATAATGATACTGCCTTGATGTATATATGATAATCATGCTTAATATGATTATAAGACTATTCTAACATGCTTATAACATTGTATATCAATCATAAAGTTATGGGTATATGTTGTATGCATGAATATCAGATAACATGGTATTCATAAATGATAAATGGAAACATGTAATAATAATATCCTAAGAAATGATATGTAATCATAACATATATTTGAATAATATGAAAAACATGATCAAATGAGCATAGGATGGAAATAATAATATGATAATTTATACTAACATGTGAATGCATGCTTATGATAGAATAGAATATATAAATGATATAGTATAAGATAGGGTAATGAAGAACTCCCTTAGAAACAACATTTAAGAACATCCATGGTGTGTTCAAGTCATGGAGAAAGTTGGAGCTAGTTTGGATCGTATCACCAAGGCAAGGTTTATCTGAAGAGTCTGAAGTGGGTATGACGAAACCGCCGGTGTTACACGGCAACTGGATGATCTCCTTCACGTACAAGCAAGCCTTAAATATTCTAACAGTCGCCTTTCCTTTTTAAGGCTAGACAAGATAGAAATGGTTATTTCAGGAATCTCCAATAATGCGAAACCCTAGGAGATTCTTCCCTATAAATAACCAGTCATAGCCGCCAAAAGAAGGAGGCAAGGAAGAAGAGATAATAGCTTTACTTAAGGCGTGAGCAAGCAACTACAATACTTTCCCACCATTTACCAACCGACCTTCCTTGGTGTCCTCCATATCCAGACTGTAGTATAGCGGTGATCAGGTCTCGAGAGAGGCTGCTCACCAAGGCAGGCATTGTACTGATCAGAATTATCACGACAGAGCCCCTGGTTTTGGGAGTCGTTCTTCCTTTGTTCTTAATTTCTTCACATATTTGGGGTTGTATTAAATGATGATACTTGAATGACTTTTTTATAGCACCATGACTGTCTTACTTGGTATTAATCTTTTTTTGGCCTAGACAATTATTTTCTTCTTTATGAATGAATAATTATGTTTTTGCTTATGATTGTTTTGTTCATTATTTGAATATTTTACCTTGACAATGTAAGAGCATCGAGAGATCACCTGGGGTTTTGGTAAAACATGTCTTGGCAATGTAAGAGCATCAAGAGATCACCTTTTGTCTAGATAGTGATTCTTATATTCGAGAGAATTAAGATAGATCTATGTGAACAATGGAATAGATCAGGGATGGTGAAGTTCTAGCTTGTCTACCCTAGAGATAAGGAGTGGGTTTCAATCATCTAAAAGGGATAGACCCTAGAGTATGATAGACAACGCCTATAGTTCACGCTGAGAGGCATTGCTACAACAATAGTCTGAAAAACCAAGGGTTATAGTTAACGCTGAGCAGTATTGCCATAACAACCGTCGAAGAATACTTAGTAATCCTATCGGACAGTTTATGTAAGTCATAATAATTCATTCTAGATTTAGAGTAATTGTTGTCAATACAAAAGATTAGCATAAGTGCTCTGTGATAAGTCTGAATATGTGAGGTTGTTTGAATTATATTTAAATCAATAATTGTCTTTGTTTGGTTTTAGTAGTCTGCATCTTTATTTTGCCACAACCAAGCTTTTCTGCAATCATACATTATAATATTTCCTTGTTTTATTAATATTAACATTTTAGTCTGACAAGATAGTAGGAATTAGCTCGTGACCACTAGTTCTAGTTGTGGTGAAGATAAATTTCTAGACCAATCCCTGAGGAGACGATACTTATTTACCCTATATTACTTGATTCAATTGTGTATACTTACACAGAATTGCTTGCCTTAGCATATACATTTACAAGCGATCAATTTGCAAAGCATAAGTCCTCTAAAACTCCATCATAAGTGGCATTGTCAGTGTCATTTTCAAACTTTTTATGTTGGTCTTCAACACCCTGCAAATGAAAGTATCAATTAATAGCAGTTAGCGTAAACTGAATATACTTACCTCGTAAAAAAATGGAATGCTGGTTCGGTTTGGAAATGTTAGCATAAAACTCCTTCACCAAGAATGCATTACTGAACCAGGATGTCTTGCAAACTTGTGCCATTTGTGTGGAACAACTATGTCCATTACGTCTGGTCCAAAACCGCCATCCACCGTAAAGATGAAACCAACTCAAAGAAAAGCTTCCTATTTTGAAACCTTGCTTTGGTTTCATCATTTTCGAACTGCTGAGCAATGGGAGCTTCAACTTTGGTGGGTCTTGTACGCACCATTTTTTCTAGTATTTGTAAAGAAAGAAAAGGAAAAAGCTTTGTATGCTTGGAAAGCTTGAGAAATTTTGGTTATGGGGAAAATGAAGAAAGAAGAAGAAGTGAGAAAAAATAAAAGGAAAAAGTAAAAAAATTAAGTGATTGGACGGTTGAAAGAAATGAGTAAATGGGGGTAAATGGGTAGGTAGGAAAAGAAAAAAGTAAACTGTAAAAGTAATGGTGATGGGACAAAAAAGTGGAGAGAGAAAAGTTAAAATAAGAAATAAAGAAAAGAAAAAATAATAAATCAACAGAATTTTTTCCGTAGTTGATTGATTTGTCCTTTCCTCCCTTGCTAACCACTCCTTGCACGGTTGTAGTACTATGGTCCCCTACAAAACAAATCAAATTATCTACAAAATAAAATAAAAATAAAAGAAAATTTAAAATTATTATTTATGCACAGTCAACACAATTCAATGCCGTGGCATCGAGATTTGGTTCTCAGTTGGGCACACTTCAGCATCGTGCATATACAACACTGCCTTGTTGTGCAGTGATGGAACTCCATTATAAGCTTTCAGACGCTGGCCATTGACTTTGAAAATAGTCTCATCATCTATATTCTTTATGTCAACAACTCTATGTGGATAAACATAATGCACCTCAAATGAACCTGACCATCGAGATTTAAGCTTCCCAGGAAAAAGTTTGAGTATGGAATTATAAAGCAATACTTGTTGGCCAATATGAAAATGTCGTGGCATCAGTTTTTAGTCGTTCCACTTCTTGGTTTTCTCCTTGTATATTCGAGCATTTTCATAGCTTGTGCTCTAAAATCTTCCATTTCATTAAGCTCTAGTAATCTCTGCTCCCTAACTAACTTTGCATCAAAATTCAATTGCTTAATGGCCAAGTACTCCTTATGTTCAAGTTCAACCAGGAGAAGACAAGCCTTCCCATACACCAACTTGAATGGTGACATTCCCAAAGGAGTTTTGAACGTTTTTATATACGCCCAAATTACTTCATCTAACTTTGGCGACCAATCCTTTCGCCTTGGGTTCACCACTTTTTCTAAATCTGCGCCCAAAGTAATTATCGTTTTTGTGACAGAAATACCAAGGTATTTCAATCTGCTTTAGCAACGTTTGATGTCATGACATTCCTTCCCAGTGCGACCTTCTGCTTGATATTTCCTGCACACCATAAGTAATTGCACCTTTCTCTCATACAACATCATTAAAAGATAAAATAGCAATACCACCACAAATGCAACTATATGCAACTACATGATCCTAAAATGACTAAAATGAGCTTTTAAACAAACAATAATTTAAGTGAAAAAGACCTTAAAAGTAGCCTTTTTAGGAAGTTATCAATATTCGATTAAAAATTTAGGAAGTCAAGGAGTGTGACTTGATTTGTAGTTATCGTCTACCTCAGTGTATTGAGACATTGTGTATTCTTTGAAAATTGTTTTATGATAATTTCTTTGGAGTCAACACCTTCATTTCATTTTCATTTGAATTTGCATCTTTACAGTTTCATTTTCATTTGCATTTTTACATTATATTTATTCCTAAAAATTTACATGCATTTAATCATGAAAATTTGGGGAGTAACTTGTGGAGGATCCCATGACAGAAATTGTAAAAGCAAATTGGAGCCACCTTGATCTTCCTAGAAAAAGATAAGAGCCATAAATGAGATTTTAGTGCTTGTCAACAAGACTAAAAACTCTAAGAGCTGCTCATTAAGATTCAACAAGAGATGGTTAATCAAGCAAGAAAGTTCCAGGACGAATTAAGAGAACAAATGTACAAATTAATGATGATGGGGAATGTTGTGATCCATGGGGAGAAGCCACTAGAGGATTATGCTATAAAGGCTTTGAATGAGATTCTGAATGTTAGATGTGGTGCCCCAATGACATCAACATGTGATCAAGAACTTGTTAAATAGTAAGGTAACTCAAGCCAGCTCTAGAAATTGGATGTGGTCCCAGAGCGCATCGCTGAATTGATAGTGAATAAATAACTAATGAAACATAAAGGATTCCTCATGAGAGATTGGCCTCACTCGAAGAAGAGGGGCATAGAAAAAGCCCAAATTCTGACCAAGAAAGCTAAGAAGGGTTAAATTCTTATGAATCACTACTTTAATCCCCCAAACCATCAAGTTAGGACATCCAAACTCAGAATTTTTAGTTCATTCCCTTCCACTTTTCATGCGAAAAATTGCATTCTGAAATGCTCGAATCTAAACTGATTGTACCATATTATGTTCAGCCACAGTGGCCTCTGAATAAAAAATAGTCCTATAAGGGTATTCCTTGGATGAACCAGACTAAGAACTTAAGATATTTAGCTAAGGTTTCTAGTAACCTTGAAGGATAATTTCAAGATCCTATAGAGCAAGAAATTCATATCTGCAAGGTAGGAAAGCAAAAGGCTAAAACTCGATGCCCAAAAATCTCTTTCCCAACAGAGATTAATTTAGTCAAATCTGGTGAAGGCTACATGGCGTAAGAGAAGGAGAAAGGAAATCCAAGCAAGAATATTCCATTTGATGTATTCTGAGACTGGCCTATAGGTTTAAGAACGAATTGATAAAATATCAGCCTCAAAACATCTCAAACTCATATAATAGATTTTCTAATAATAAGTGGGGAATTAGACATTTCAAAGAATTTGACAAATACTCCACCAATCACCGCAACAACAGAAGCTCAAAACTTAACCAAGACTATGATTTCCAAAGAAAATAATTTTGGACCCAAATTTGGGTCCAATGTCCAACAAAGAAACAAAGATCTGAAGAAGCAAGAAGAAGAGAAAAAGGTCGGACTGAAAGGAAATAATAGTCTTTTGGAATATATGAAGAATACTATTTAGTTTGGAAAGATAAATGCTGAACCACAGTTATAGAGGTTGATACTACTTTGTCGCATGAAACAAGACAAGAGTTGATGGAGTTGCTTCAGGATTTCAATGTCATCTTTTCCCGGTCTTATCAAGACATGACAGGACTGAGTACAGATATAGTTGTGCACATGCTTCTGATTAGGCTTGAATGTAAATTAGTTCAATAAAAGCTCACACGAATGAGGCCAGAAATGTTGTTAAAGATCAAAGAGGAAGTGATAAAACAAATTGATGCAAGGTTTCTTCAGGTGGAAAAGTATCCAGAATGGGCCGCCAACATAATTCTCATGCCAAAGAAAGATGGTAAAGTCCGCATGTGCGTGGATTATAGAGATCTCAACAGATCAAGCCCAAAAGACAATTTTTCTCTACCTCATATAGATACTTTGGTGGAAAACACTGTAGGCCATTCTTGGTTCTCTTTCATGGATGGCTTCTCGGAATATAACCAAATAAAAATGAATCCCGAAGACATGAAAAAAAAACCATATTTACGACTATGTAGGGCACGTTCAGTTATAAAGTGATGCTATTTGATTTGAAAAATGCTAGAGAAACTTATCAAAGGGCTATGGTGACTCTTTTCCATGATATGGTCCACAAAGAAATTGAAGTTTATGCGGATGACATGATTGCCAAAACCAGGACTGAAAATGAGCACATTCAAAACTTAAGGAAACTTTTCCAAAGATTGATGAAATACCAGTTGAAACTCAATCCAACTAAATGCACCTTCGGGGTAATGTTAGGGAACCTCTTGGGCTTTGTGTTTAGTCAAAGAGGAATCATGATTGATCCAGATAAAGTAAGAGTCAAGAATTTTCGCCATATTGTACACAAAAAGACTTATCCGAAAATTGGAAATTGTATGGGAGTTTATATTTTTTATATTTTTAATTATTTTCTTATATTGTTAAATGTTAGAATTGTAATATTAATTTTGTTAACATCTTTTTTGTAGATTTAAAATGTCTTACGTCTTAATCATGTTCATATTTTCTCACCTGAACTCAATTCGATAAATTTTTTCTTATATTTTTAAATGTTTGAATTGTAATGTTAATGGCTTTTTTTTATTAATTCTTTGAAATTAAAATGTAGGAAGAAGATCGAACCATTCGATATCGAGGAATGAAAAATGGTGAGCCATGTGCGTGGATTATTCATTACCTACAAAAACCCGAATTGTATGCTACTACATTTCTTCTTGGTTTCAGGGTGATGCCTACACTTATTTCAGAGCTGATTGAAAGTTGGAGACCTGAAACTCATATGTTTCATCTTCCTAGTGGAGAAATCACGATTACTATTGAAGATGTGACTTACCAATTTAGTGTCCCAATTAATGGTGCGACATTGGTCCGATATAAAAATTACATCTTAAACCAAATGTACGAGCGATTATTGGGAAATGCGCCACCACAAAATGTAACAGATGGGTTCCGAATACAAATATCTTGGTTGGAGAATGAGTTTAAAGTGAATGAAAGTTCACTTGAGCAAGAGATCATCTACGCAACCCAAGCATATCTTCTCCAATAAATTAGAGGGGTATTGTTTTCGGATAAATAGGGGAATATGGTGTACACTCAGTATCCTCCTATATTGGAAAATTTTTGTGAGTGTCGTACATATAGTTGGGGTTATATGCTTTTTGACATTCTTATACTGTGAATTTTGTAAGGCTACAATCATGAGAACGGGTTAAAAAGTGGATGTAGGGTGTTTTCTAATCCTATTAAAATGATGGACATGGTATCACCTTCCATTTTTTACACCAATTACATCTACTCTAGTTGAGTTTCCTCTTGCTGCAAGGTAGTTTCTCAATTTTATATTTTAGAAATTTTAAATTATTAACAAATTTGGTATTTTAAAAAAATTAATTAATAATTGAGTCGACATGTTTTATTTATTATGTTATTTAGATGGCATCATGGAATTGATGATACAAGGTTGGCGGGTGCATAAAAAAATATGTACGAATGAGGATCGATACCTTCAGTAAATAAGCGAAAAAATTTCTGTTTTTTGTATAACTATTAAATCTGGAAAATTTATTTCTATTTCTACTAATTTAGTATGTTTACAATTTAATTGGATGACGTGTTATGAGTCGGAGATCCAACAGTGTCTACCACTATTATTTTTCTAATGTTGAGGTTCATGTTGTCGATAGAGTGTTGAGACAGTTGGGCTTACATTAGCCTATTCCAACACAAATATTTGACATGGATGATCTCAAAAAATTTGATGCATAGGGGAAGCATAAAGAAGATTGACCAAAGAAGCATGCTACATTCATACAGAATTGAAATGATATGCATTTAGATGTGCCTTTTCGTTATGAGATTCTAAAAGATTATTTTGATTTCACAAGATCACCCTACCTTTGAAATTATGAATGAAATGGGAAATTATATTTAACAATGCCAACAGATTGGGTTGAATGGGAATAAATGAAAGAAAAATATTCAAATGGAGAGAAATCATCATCATAATCGTCATCTTCGGCTTATGTCGCATCTCAACCAATTTATGGTGCATATCCCCCATACAATTCATCAATGGAGAGCTGGTCCCAGTGGGTAGGAGGTTCAGGGGATGCACTGCCACCTACTCAACCATCTTCGACTGATGTTGCTGGTCCATGGGATGCATTTCTACATACTCAACCATTTAGGGATTTTGGTGTACATTTTGAGTCAATGACATCAATGGTGTCGTCAAGTAACTTAAATAGTCCAACATTGTCACCTGAAGGTGGAGATCAAAGTGGTGGAGTGATGTACAGTACTCTGATTCAACATGAAGCAAACGGAGAATATAAAGATGTAGGCGAAAGATCACGAAGCAATCGACGAGCTCCAAGACATTATCATTCAACCACTCCTCGATATTATCAAAAATTACAAAAATATAAGTAATTTTGAGTTATTGTATTTGGTAAAATAAATTTAAATTATTAGTTTGTAATTAATTATTTAAAAGAAATGAAATTATGGATTTTTTAAAAATCTAATAATTGTTTTTATTGGGAGTTTTGAAATTTGAATAAAAAATTCAATCATTTAAAAACATTGAAAATGTTCAGATGTGGTACGTCATGATATTATTTTAATTATTTTTAAATTTCTACGTCAATATTGAAATAACATGTGCCATAGGTGTCACAACACTGTTAAAGTAAAACCCAACAAAAGTTAGCAAATCTTAAGACTTAAACCCACACCCTCAAACAAAAGCAACAAGTGCTTAGCGATTGGGCCAAACAAAATAATTCTTATAAATTCACCACAAATTATATTTAATTTACACTACATTAGCGCCACAAAACTAAAGAAGAAGAAATTTTAATAAAAAATAGGACTCAAACCAAAGACCTCTCCTTAAAAAAATTAGTGTCAAACTATTAGGGGGTGTTTGGTTCAAGGATTGTGGGATTCCCATGGGATGGGAATCCCACATTCCCATGTTTGGTTGGCCGGGAATCTCATTCCCGGTAATGTTTTATTACCAATAGTAGATTTTTTTGATGTATATTACCGGGAATGTCATTATCTCCCTTCCCTTAGGGGGTGTTTGGTTCAAGGATTGTGGATTCCCATTCCCATGTTTGGTTGGCCGGGAATCTCATTTCCGGTAATGTTTTATTACCAATAGTAGATTTTTTGGGGTATATTATCTGGAATGTCATTAACTCCCTTCCCTTAGGTATTGTAACATTACCGGGTTTTGGACTAAAATGCCCTTAAATTTTTATTTTTTTCAAAAATATTCTTCTTCTGTCATTAAATAATAAAAATTATACGAAGCTTAAATTACAAATTTATCCTTAAATTATTTTAGATTTACAAAAAACAATCTATAATTAAAATTTTATATGAAGTTCAGAGGTTAAAAAAAATTTACCCTTTCATTAAACCTTTTTTATATTTTTAATTTTGTAAAACAAATTATTTAAATATTATGAATTTAATTTTTTAAATAAAATATATAAATATTTTACAATTTGTAATATTATATAAATATATAATAAGGACAATTTGGTCAAATATACATTCCAATAATCTTTTATTCCTTTAACCAAACACGGTAATCTTACATTCCTGCTAAATCAACCAAACACAAAATACAACATTCTCAGTAATCCTATTCCCTGGTAATCTTTTATTCCCATGGTAATCTTACATTCCGTGAACCAAATACACCCTTAAGTTAGTATAAATGAAATTGGATTATATATATAATCAATTTTATTTTAAATTTCTATAACTATTTAATTAAATACAAAATTATTAAATTATTTAAACATGTAGTATATTTTTTTAATTAAAAATAAATTTTAAATTTAAATTAAAAATAGGAGTATAATGAAACATATATATTTTAAAAAAAATAATATTCAACAATATGAAAAATTAAATTTAAAATATTTATTTATGATATAATATAAAATTGAAATGAAGTTAACATTTTTATCATAAATAGTTGAAATTTTATATTTATGTAATTAATATTAAATCAATAGAGGATTTATAAAGTTCAAAAATCATGTTTATTATAAAGTCAATTTTTTTATTAAAAATGTTATCGTGTTTATTTTTTAGACCATGTTCGTTAAATTTTAAACAAATTGAAAGGGTCTGAACAAATAAAATCAAAGATATTGAAAAATAAAAAAAACAAGGGAAAATTGTGGAGTTTTGGGGATACAAAACACTAAAACGACTATTGAGAGAAGCCATTAAATGATAACTAAAATGAAATTATGAATGGTAAAAAAAACATAACATAAACTTTCATATCGGAGTTTGCAACATCTTAATCTTCATAGTCAATTGACTCGTCAGATGTTAAATTCGATTCTTCAATCTTTCACTCCTTCTCTTGTTTCGTTCTATATATAAATAGTTTCATATCTTGAAGTTCAGCTTCTATATTATCATATGCGTCTTTCGATATAATATTTGAAGAGAAAGGAGCTAAGCCTTGCTTATGATACTCGACAAATAGTTCAACATTACTCACTGTATTGGTAATGTATGTGTCAATGATTGTTCGAACAATATAATTATTGTTCCGATAGTCCATTATTGAATGTCGTGGAATTAAAGAGTAGGAAAGTGTAGTGAAGATAGTGTTGAATTCTGACTAGCTTCAACCCTGTTTAAAATTTGGGTCATCAACTTGAAAAGTCAAATGTCTCCTTCAAAAGACATAATGAACGATTTCATAGTAAACTGTTGGTGAAATTGTTTCCATGATTAAGTAAAAAAATGAGAACTTGAACATGGGTGTATTGGGTGAAGATGTGATTTGAGATGTCGTGTATCAGTCATATAAGCGTGATTATATATAGGGAAAATGAATATAAACTTGTAATGACTAAATGAGATCAATGATGAATCTTAAAGAAATCATGAAAGTATATTTAAGTACGCCATAATTGTTTATAGTCATTAATAAAATTTAAAAGCTACATGATATGGCTTGCATTAGATCCTAAGACTAACAAAACAATTACGTATTTCTTTTATTTTTCCAAAAAAAAAAAAACCTTTAACATTTTCATTACAAGGGCATATTTGTATCTCATTCTTAACGATGGTTGTGACTAAGGCAATTTTTGCTATCGTTGTCATAGTGATTGTTCAGAGTAGTCTCAGACATTTTCGGTGCCATGAGCGACTGAGCTAAGACTCATAGAACGAAAGTACATTCCATTAATTTAAATAATTAATTTAATATTTTATTAATAAATCATAGAAAATAATTAATGTCAACACTCGATTTTTTGTCCCGTTATTATTATTATTATTATATTTTATTTTTAATTTTTGGCAGGATTATACAAATCTGATTGGGCCCAAATTACATCAGACATTCAGCCCAACAAACTCAGAGCCTGAAATCAGCCCAAGTCCCAGTCTGACCCAACCCGAGACCCGTTTGGGGCCTAAACCCGCTAGGGTTTCTTCATCTCATTTCCAGCCAGCCGTCGCCGTTATCCAGCAAGATCGAGCCAATTGCTGCCGCCCATCTCCACCCGTAGTTTGCCACCAATGATGCCACCAACCATGCGTCGAGTCTCCTGCCATGTCATATTACATATCAACAAGCAACCACAAATACAAACCAGCATGCAAGCCTTTTTTTGTAATCATTTTTATAGCAACAAACAAGCAAAGAAAAATAGCAAAAAATGTGTAATATTCAGGGCTATAAAACCCCGAATGTTAAACTACAAAAGGGGTTTAGGGTTTCAAATAAAAAGGACAAAACCAAATTTTTGAGGTATAATTTTTTTATTTTACTTTCAGTTTTTGAAACATAACAAAAAAAGAGGGAACCCAAAACTACTTGCATGTGACACGAAATTAAAGAAAAAGGGTTAGATCTGTAGTTACCTGGGGAGGGAGTAGTTGGGTTGTGCTTAGGAGGTTAGATTAGAGATTTTGGAAGGGCTTAGGTTTGATTTGAGTTGGTTTTGAGGTCGTCGAAAAGTGGGTAGTCGAAGGGTTGAGGGGGCTTTTCAGGGTGCTTAGGCAACTTTTTAAGGTGTCTTAGGCTTGGATCTAGGTCTAGAAGAGCAGATCGGAGGGTCTAGAGTGTTTTGGCGGCCGGGGGCGGCCAAAGGCGAGGTATGGCGGCCAGCCGAGGGAAGAAAAAAGAGGAGGCAAAGAATGGATAATTTTTAGTTTCGGTTTTCAAATGAAATAAAAAAATCTTAAGTTGTATATATAGGATGAATCTCGGGGGGAAATTGCACATAGGCCCCCTAGTTTTAGCGAGTTGTTACAAGGAGGACATAAGAATGGACCATTTTTTGTTATTTTCCCTTTTTATTAATTTTTTTAAATTTTGGTCTAATCACAGTTTAGTCCCCCTACTTTTAGCGTATTTTTGCATGTCATTCCCTATAGGGACTATTTTTATGATTTACCCACTTTTATGCATGTTTCATATTTTTAGGGTTATTTTCGATTTAGTCATTACATGTTTATGCGTGTTTTGCATTTTAATCATGTAGTGATTGTTTAATTTTTCTTTGAAAATTTAGGGACTTATTTTGTAATTTTACCTTTATTTATTCGATTATGTAAAATGTAGGAAAACATTTTGGAATATTTATGAAATAGCCCCTTGTATTTTTGCATGTTTGTATTTCGAACCCGAATGTGTTTTTTATTTATTTATTTTATTCGACCATGTAATTTTAATTTATTTTAATTTAGCCCTATGTTTTATTTTTTTTTAGTTTAACACTTAATATTGTAAATGTTCATTTTAGTGCCTCTTATATTTTATTTTAATTTTGGCATGTTAATTTGATTATTTTTGTTTTAGTCCTACTTCTATTTTTATTTTAATTTTTGCATGTTGTTTGCATTTTAATTCATTTTAGTCCTAATTAATTTTATATGATAGCCTCATAGGCATCCCTTGACTCGAATCAAACTAAATTGACTAAGGGTAATATTCGATCATTTTAATGTTGTCGTAAGTGACTATCTTAACGTATAAGAAAATTACTTTCGATAATTTTAAAACGAAAGTCTATCCCGTTTAGTGACATGAATTAAATCAATTTCATTTTTAAAATTTGAGGATTGAGAAAAAGACAATGTTCTTTTTAATTAAATTCATCGAGAAAAGACTGTTAGATCGAATCTAAGGTCTCGTCTCGAGACATTTAAATAATTGAACATCCTTACTCTCATTAAATAGTGGTAAAGTAAGTAATTAATTCCTTGTTTGTTATGCTTTTTTTGTTTTTGTTTTTTTGCATGTGTTTTCCGATAAAATTTCAAAACAATAACATTAGAATCAACATTAAGAATAGTGATATCTTTTCTTTTTGGTGGGAGTGATAAATGACTACTTTAAGGTATGAGAGATCATTTATTCTCAATTGGAAATCATTAGATATTATCGTTTTCATTCGAATCGCTATGTAATTTTAAGACGAAATAGTAATATCCCTTTATTTCAATTGGGGTAATAGATGACTATTTTAATGCACAAAAGGTCATTTATTCTCGATTGTAAATAATTAGATATTATCGTTTTCACTCTTAAAATTATTTTGGGTGTTATTATTTTGAAATTGATAGTGAAATTTAGAATGTAATTTTAATATTTATTTATTTCGATTTGAGTAAGAATCGATTGTTTCAAGATATGAGAGATCAGTTCTTCTCGATAGGAAATAATTAAATATTATTATGTTTCATCCAAAAATTCAAAGAATGTTATTTTAGGGGATCTTAAATTAAAAAAGACTCGAACTTGTAAGTTTTATTGCAAAGATTGTTAATTAATCGACTAGGTACCAATTTAGGGCGTTGTGGGGGTGTTAATCATTCCCCACACGTAACCGACTCCCAAACTCAAATTTTGCTAACGCAGACAGCAAGTTTGTCATTTTAATTAAAATTAATATTTTATTAAAATGGTAAATACGTTTTTGGGTGTCCAATAACCCTCTAATCAAATATTGGTGGCGACTTCTTGAACCATTTTTCATTAACCGGCCATAAAAAAATTGTTAAAAACATTTTGATGTTTCGATATAACAAATTAAATTAAAAGAATTTTAATTTTGAAAATGATTTTTCTAATCATATTTGATATATTAAATCGAATATCAAAATATTACTCAAAGTATTTCAAAGTTCATTTTAAATCCTTACTAAAGTGTAAAATTAAGTTTTAATCTTAAAATAATTTCAAAACAATTTTACAAAGTATTTCGAACCGTTTCAAAGCCAAAAATTACAGTTTGTCCAGAGGGAACTGATTCCCCCCAAGGGGGTACCGATTCCCCCCTGAATGGTTTTGCTCCGAGAAATAACAGTGTGCTCGGAGGGAACCAATTCCCCCCAGGGGGTATCGATTCCACCCACTGTTCAACGGTCGAATATTTGAATTTTACACTTAGGGAACCGATTCCCGATGAGGGGGTATTGATTCCCCCCATGCTCCAAGCAGAAATATTAATTGTTTTCACACTTAAACTGCTCCAATAACCTCATTAATGATCCTCAACGTTCAGAAGTGATTCAAGGTGTATTTAAGCAAGCTTAGAAGCCATTAATCAATAACAAGAAACATCAAGCAACTAGAATCAAGAGAAAATCAAAGAGAAAGCATCAAACCTCAAGTTTGAGCATTTAAAGCCTATTTTTCATTCAATATTCATTTTGTTTTCAAGAACACTTTCTATGCTCAATTATATTTATTTTTGAGTGTTCTTTCTTTGTTCTAGAATTGTGCAAACATCTTACCTTGTGAGGTTTTTCTTGTAAGTTTGCGAAATTTATAATCTTCTCTTTGAGAAAGAGTGTTCTCAAGAATTGGGGTATAATTCTTGAGGGAGATGTAAGATTATCTCTTTGACCTCAAAAGAAAGAAAAAATTAGTGAATTTGTTGGAAAATCCTTAGTGTGGATAGCTAAGGTAGTGGACGTAGACTTTGGTTGATAAAGTCGAACCACTGTAAATCGTTGTGCAATTACTTTTAATTTTCTGCAAAAGCTTCCACCAAAATTTTTATTGCCAATTCACCCCCTTCTTGGCCGTTTTCATCGATCGATTAACTCAACAATTGGCATCAGAGCCTAACTCATTTGAAGGTTTAATCGCCTCTTGAGTCGATTCGGGAAGAGTTACATTGATAATCAAAGTCATCAATAGCCTCTACTTCAAACTTCGACTCCGGTCTCGATTTGATGCCCGTCAACAATCCTCCTTTCTTCAATGGGGCTAACTATGCCTATTGGAAAAATAGGATGATGTACTTTATTCAAGGAAGTGACATGGGAGCATGGAATGTCGTAGAAGAAGGATACATCAAGCCTCTCACTCATCCAAGATTGTGGAGTGAAGGAGAGACAAGAATGTTCCAGCTCAACTCCAAAGCCATCCATATCATATTTTGTGCTCTTGGACCAGATGAATACGGAAGAGTTTCATCTTGTACAACCGCCAAAAGAAATATGGGACAAACTTCAAGTCACTCATGAAGGTACCGATGAGGTAAAGAAATCTAAAATTAGTATTCTAACGCATAGCTATGAAAATTTCAGGATGAAACCAAATAAAGATATCAAAGCTATGACGGATAGATTTTCAACGATTGTCAATGGTCTCAAATCATATGGAGAGATCATTTCAAATGAAAAAGCTTGTGAGGAAGTTAGTCTACTCCCTTCCAAAATTGTGGTAATCAAAGAAGACGGCAATCATCGAGTTTAAGGACCTAACGTCCTTAACTCTTGAAGAACTAATCGGTTCCCTTCTCACTCATGAAATGATGTTTGAAGATGAAGTGGACCTCGATAAGATTGATGAGACACCAAAGGAGAAGGAGAAGAAGAAAAACATTGGAGTTTCTCTCAAATCCACAAAAGATGAGAGTGATTCTAATGACGATGATGATGACGAGGAAATGGCATTATTTGCCAAACAATTCAGAAAGTTGATGATGCCCAACCGAGGAAGAAAATTCAAACATCATGAAGGCTTCAAAACTGAATCGAATGAGAAAGACCCGATCATTTGCTATGAATGCAAAAAGTCGGGGCATGTCAAATATGATTGCTCATAATTGAAGAAAAAGGGTCAATCCAGAAAGAAGCACAAGGCTCATGTAGCTACATGGAGCGATGAAGAAGGTTCCGATGAAGAGGAACAAGAAGTTGCAAACTTGTGCTTGATGGCTATCGGGGAAGATTCTAAGGTAACCTCTAACTCATTCAATTTGGATGAATTATATTATGATGAGTTATTAGAGGATTATAATGGGTTGGCTTCGGATTATAAGACTCTATTTTCAAAATATAAAAATGATATTTCAAAATTGAAAAACGAAAATAGTCTTATATCAAGACCAACAATGAGCTTGAAAGTAGGATCAAAGAATTGCAAATCAAAATTAATGATTTTGAAAAGAAAAATACTGATTTGCATAACTTACTTTCAAAAGTTCATGATGATCATCAAAAGAAGATTGATGATCTTAAAACTTCTTTTAATAAGGTTGGAAAAAAAGTTTTGAAAAAGGTGAGAATTCAAAATCCAACTTTGTTAAGAAAAGTTTTAGAAGCTACAATCATAGAAGTCCTCAACGAACCTTGAATAGTAAAATTGTTAGGAGTATATGGGTTCCTAAAGAATTTATTACTACTAAATATAAGGATGTCCTTCATAAATGGATACCAAAGGGGATAAGGATTTTAGAAACTAATGAATATGGACCCAAAAGAATTTGGGTACCAAAAATTAGAAATTAATCTATGTTTGTAGGAAAAGGAGCATTGCTACAAGGCACGGGAAACAAATCCAAATTCATGGTACCTTGATAGTGGATGCTCGAGACACATGACCGGAGACAAAAGTCGGTTCATAGAGCTTAACACCAAAAATGGAGGAGAAATGACTTTTGGTGATAATTCAAAAGGTCACATTGAAGGTAATGGTACTATAGGTAATACCTATTCCATACAAATTAAAAATGTGTTATATGTGAATGGATTAAAGCATAATCTATTGAGTATTAATTAATTATGCGATAAGGGATTCAATGTCATGTTTGAAATTAATGGTTGTAAAGTCATTGACATTGCATCTAATCGGATTATGCTTGTTGGTCATAGAATAGGAAACATATACATGGTGCATTTAGATTCTATTGATATGACTAATTTGTGCCTAGTTGCTAAGGATGAACATGATAGTTGGTTATGGCATAGGAGACTAGGATATGATAGTATGAGTGTTTTGCAACGGTTAATTCAAGGATACTTAGTAAGAGGGTTGCCTAAGCTTAAATTTGATAATGATAAAATCTGTGATGCTTGTGCTAAAGGAAAACAAAAGAGAATTTCTTTTAAATCCATTAATGACGTATCAACTAGTAGAGTATTACAATTGATCCATATAGATCTTTTTGGGCCAACTAGGACTACTAGCTTGGGTGAAAAACAATATGCATTTCTCTTGGTAGATGACTATTCTATATATACTTGGGTTCTATTCTTAAGTACAAAAGATGAAGCATTAGAAAATTTCATCACATTTTCAAAATTAATCCAAAACGAAAAAGGTTACTCTATCACTAGTGTTAGAAGTGATCATGGCACTGAATTTGAAAATCTTGGATTTAATGAGTTTTGTAATTCTAATAGTATTAGCCATAATTTTTCAGCACCTATAACCCCTCAACAAAATGGAGTTGTTGAGAGGAAAAATCGAACTTTAGAAGAAATGGCTAGAACCATGCTTTGTGAAAATAATTTGCCAAAATATTTTTGGGCGGAAGCCACAAATACCGCTTCTTATATTGTAAATCGAGTAATGATTAGGCCAATTTTAAAGAAAACTCCATATGAAATTTTCAAAAATAAAAAGCCTGACATTAGCTATTTTCATCCTTTTGGATGTAAATGTTTTGTTTTAAACAACGATAAAGAAAAGCTTGGCAAATTTGATGCTAAAAGTGATGAAGGAATTTTTCTGGGTTATTCCTTAAATTCTAAAGCTTATCGAGTATTTAATAAAAGAACTTTAGTTGTAGAAGAGTTTATACATGTTGTTTTCGATGATAATCTCCTTCCGAGGAAGGATTCTTGTGTTAATGATGATGTAGGTATTGTACAAGCAAATGACGTTAGACATGACGTTGGAGAATCATCATCAAAGGAAGAAACGAAAGATGAGGAAACTCATGATCCTCTTGAGAATCCAACCATTGAAGAAATGGAAGTATCTTATCCAAGAGAGTACAACTATGTAAGGATGGTGAGATTATAGATGATCCATCCAAAGGGGTAACTACTCGATCTTCTCTTAGAAATATTTGTAATTACGTTGCATTTATCTCATGCATAGAGCCTAAGAATATTAAAGAATCATTAAATGATGAACATTGAATTATGGCTATGCAAGAAGAGTTAAATCAATTTGAGAGAAGTAAAGTATGGACATTAGTTAAAAGGCCTAGTAATAAATCTATTGTAGGTACTAGATGGGTATTTAGGAATAAGCTTGATGAGAGTGGTAATATAGTGAGAAACAAGGCTAGACTTGTTGCTCAAGGGTATACTCAAGAAGAGGGCATAGACTATGATGAAACATACGCTCCTGTAGCTAGGATAGAAGCAATTAGAATGTTATTAGCATTTGCATGTTTTTATGAATTTAAATTATAACAAATGGATGTTAAAAGTGCATTTTTAAATGGTTTTATAAAAGAAGAAGTGTATGTGGAACAACCTCCAGGTTTTGAAGATTCAAAATTTTCGGATCATGTTCTTAAACTGACAAAATCACTTTATGGTTTAAAACAAGCTCCTAGAGCTTGTTATGAAAGATTGTCAAATTTTTTAATTGAAAAAGGTTTTTCAAAAAGGAAGGTTGACACTACATTGTTTTTAAAGCATAAAGGTAAAGATTTATTAGTAGTTCAAATTTATGTTGATGATATAATATTTGGTTCTACTAATGATGTTCTTTGCCAAGAAATTTCTAAGCTAATGCAAAGCGAATTCGAAATGAGCATGATGGGGGAGCTCTCATTTTTCTTGGGACTCCAAATCAAGCAAAGAAAAGATGGCATCTTCATCAATCAAGCTAAGTACGTCAAAGATATGCTCAAAAAATTTGGACTAGAAAATGGCAAGCCTCATGACACTCCAATGAGCTCTTCAACAAAGCTTGACTTAGATGAAGGAGGTAAATGTGTAGATGTTAAATTATATAGGTCAATGATTGGATCTTTACTTTATCTAACTGCAAGTAGACCGGACATTATGTTTAGTGTTTGCTTATGTGCTAGATTTCAATCATGCCCTAAGGAATCACATTTACTAGCTGTTAAGAGAATATTTAGATACCTTAAGGACACTCCTAGTTTAGGACTTTGGTATCCTAGAGACTCTAACTTTAGCTTGCATGCCTTTTCTGATGCGGATTATGGAGGATGCAAATTAGATAGGAAAAACACCTCCGGTACTTGCCAATTCCTTGGAAATATGATGATTTCTTGGTTTTCAAAGAAACAAAATTGTGTTGCATTATCTACCACTGAAGTCGAATACATTTCAGCTGGTAGTTGTTGTGCACAAGTTTTATGGATGAAACAACAACTTTTTGATTATGGAATTGAAGTAGGTACCATTCCTATCAAGTGTGACAATACTAGTGTTATTTGTCTCACTAAAAATCCCATCCAATACTCTAGAACTAAGCACATTAAAATAAAACATCACTTCATTAGAGACCATGTCACTAAGGAAGATGTAGTTCTATAATTTGTTGATACTTTGCATCAATTAGCAGATATCTTTACAAAACCTTTAGACAAGGAACGTTTTTGGACACTTCGGAGAGAATTAGGTTTAACTGACCTATCTTCACTAAGTGTTTAAAATAATTTTAGCACTTAAAAGAATAAATGAAAAATGCTTATAATAGTAATTTCTGATTACATTCATTGCCATTAGTTAGGGGGAGTTTATGATTCTTGATGAAAAATTAACTTTATGTTCAAATGTAGTTTAAGGATTAATTTGATTGATTAAACATAATTAATTTTTGATAAATGAGTTGTTAATACCACTAGAGAAGATTAATTTAGCATTTTAAGTGTTTAAAATATAGATTTTTGAATTATAGGGCAGAGGGAATCGATACCCCCTTGAAGGGGAACCGATTCCCCCTTTGAAGGGGAACCGATTCCCCTTAGGGGAATCGATACCCCCCACGGGTTCTGGTTTTAAACACCAAAAAACCTTTTTTTTTCTTTACTCTCAAACCCTCTCTTCTCTTCACCATTTTCCTCTTCTCTCTCCCCAAATCATCACTTTGATTCAAAAACAACGTTTCTTATCGGAATTACTTCAAATATCATCTCCTAAACCTGTTGGAATCATCAAATTAGTGCAGAAATCATCACATTCTCACAAAATCTGAAAATCTTCAAGGTATTTTTCTAAAACTTCTATTTTATCAAATTTTGAACATAGAACTAGTTTTAATTAGTTCTATATTGAAATAGTGATCGGGCATTGATTGTTTAGTGATTAGAAACTAGATTTTATAACTAATTTCATCAAAAACACAAGAATTTTCCAAAATTCTTTGAAATTTTCGAAATAAAAAAAATAATTTTCAAATAATTATTTTTTTGATTGAATTATGTTGTTATTATGAAAACTATACATATACTGATTTTCAAAACCTTATTTTTCAATAAGTTTTTCAAAAAATTTTGCCCATTAGGATTGGTTTAGAGAACCTTGAAATATTGAGGACTCAATTGAGTTTTGGGATTGATTACATTACATACATGTGTTTTATAATTGCAGGTTATTCATTCTATTCCGATTTTCTTAAACCATGTCAAATCCTAAACGTGCTAGGTCTTCATCTAGTCGTTCAAACCAACAACCAAATCCACCTCCAAATCCTCATCCTATTCCTGAAATTCTTATTCCTAATCCCGTTGATCCTAATATGACTATCCAAAACTCGTGCTTCAATCATCCTGGTTCTAGAAATCATCATTTTTGGTATTATCAATATTTTGACTCTTACAAAATTAGAGAAGAACATATCCCTTCTCTTCAAGCTATGATAGATATCAATTTTAGATATCTTCCTCTTTTACAAGAGTGGAAATTTGATAAACTTTGTGACCTTGAACCTATAGTTTACCATCAACTTGTTTGTATCTTCTATTCTAATGTCGTTTGTTAAAAACCGAGCTCAAACCAAAACCATAGGAGTTCGTTCCTATCTCCTAGGAAAATTCTTCCATCTTGAATCAGCTTACATAGCCAATAAATTAGGATTAGATAATGATGGTATATCAAATGAAAAACAGTTTTTAGGTTCTCGTTATAAAAGAAGGGATAGTGCGAGTGTCTTAGATATTTATGATCGTTTTCTTCATCTAATGATTTCTTGGTGGTTTTGACCATCCGAAGGTCGTTACTCAACTCTTAGAGCCTTGGATCTTTGGTGGTTACATTGTTTCCAAAACAATATTAAAATAAACCTACCTCAGATTATTTTTGTTGAAATTGTTGAAACCGTAAATCTTGTTCCTAATAAGAAACTTTGTTCATCTCTAGTTTACGGTTGCATTCTGAGTACTCTATTTTCTAAAGTCGGGCTTAGAGTTGGTCTAGATGCCGTCTTTCCTCTCAAAAAAAAATTAATCTTCTTTCCTTAACGAGAGCGGGATGGATAAAGAATAAAGAAACCAGTGAATGGGTTCGATCTTCTGAGAATACTCCAAGAGCTAGTTCTTCACAAGCTCTACTAGAAGCTGACGACGATCCCAAGCTTGAACAATTAATACAAGATATTGACGAAGCCAACGATGAGCCGGAGCAGCATGAGGAACAAGCTCAGCAAGAAGATCAAGTGCCTCCATATTTTCAATCATTTATGGAGACATTTGATTTCCGTTATGCATCCTTGGATTCTCGCTTCACTTCCATAGAATCTCACTTCTTGACTATGGAAGCTCAACAATTCGAAATTCTCCGGGAGATGCGTGCAAACAATGAAGCAACCAACGCTCTTATTAATGCACTAACTCATGAAATGGCAGCTATGCGAGCTCATTTCCCTCCTCTCGATCCTCCTACGGATGCTTGAACTTTGATCTTTGCTTTGCTTGTTTGGATTGAACTTGGATATTTGCATTATTGTTAAAACATTTTGAATGCTTTTGGATTGTTTATTTTTGGTTGTTCGAACTTATGTTTAATACATTTGATTTGGATTTCGTGTTTATTTTTCATCTTTAGACATATATGACCAATTATCCATTACATGTTTATGAATATTGATTATGAAACTAATGGCTAACCTCTCTTTTGATTGTGATATTAGCAGCTTAAGCTTTATATTAATAAAACAATTGGCTTACGTTTTTCAAAATTCTTGTTTAAAATGTTTTTATAGGGTCTTTTTGATTTAACAAAAAGGGGGGAGAAAGTGTTAAAGTAAGGGGGAGTAGTATTTTTCAAAATCAAAATTCATTTTGAAATTAGAAAATCTTAAAATGTTTTGTTATATCAAAAAGGGGAGATTGTTGAAAATATTTTGATGTTTTGATATAACAAATTAAATTAAAAGAATTTTAATTTTGAAAATGATTTTTCTAAGCATATTTGATATATTAAATCCAATATCAAACTATTACTCAAAGTATTTAAAAGTTCATTTTAAATCCTTACTAAAGTGTAAAATTAAGTTTTAATCTTAAAATAATTTCAAAACAATTTTACAAAGTATTTCGAACTGTTTCAAAGCCAAAAATTACAGTTTGTCCAGAGAGAACCGATTCCCCCCAAGGGGGTACCGATTCCCCCTGAATGGTTTTGCTCCGAGAAATAACAGTGTGCTCGGAGGGAATCGATTCCCCCAGGGGGTATCGATTCCCCCCACTATTCAACGGTCGAATATTTGAATTTTACACTTAGGGAACTGATTCCCCATGAAGGGGTACCGATTCCCCACACGCTCCAAGCAGAAATATTAATTGTTTTCACACTTAAACGGCTCCAATAACTTCATTAATGATCCCCAACGTTCAGAAGTGATTCAAGGTGTATTTAAGCAAGCTTAGAAGCCATTAATCAATAACAAGAAACATCAAGCAACTAGAATCAAGAGAGAATTAAAGAGAAAGCATCAAACCTCAAGTTTAAGCATTTCAAGCCTATTTTTCATTCAATATTCATTTTGCTTTCAAGAACACTTATTGTGCTCAATTATATTTATTCTTGAGTGTTCTTTCTTTGTTCTAGAATTTTGCAAACATCTTACCTTGTGAAGTTTTTCTTGTAAGTTTGCGAAATTTGTAATCTTCTCTTTGAGAAAGAGTGTTCTCAAGAATTGGGGTATAATTCTTGATGGAGTTGTAAGGTTATCTCTTTGGCCTCAAAAGAAAGAACAAATTAGTGAATTTGTTGGAAAATCCTTAGTGTGGATAGATAAGGTAGTGGACGTAGACTTTGGTTGATAAAGTAGAACCACTGTAAATCGTTGTGCAATTACTTTCAATTTTCTGCAAAAGCTTCCACCAAAATATTTATTGCCAATTCACCCCCTCTTGGCCAATTTCATCGATCGATTAACTCAACAAAATTTATTTCGAAATGAGACCCCCTTTTCCCACTACGAAAAGGACCGTTTCGATAATTAAACTTTGTCAATTTTCATTAATTTATTAAGAAAATACAACTAAAATAATAACGGACATTCAATAACTTACAAGATTGTCACTTGAAAAATCTCACCCTCCTATCGTTCTTTGAAGGAAATTCATCCATCAAATCCACATAAACAACTTTATCTAAAATCTCATTCTCGATTGCCACCAAGGTTAGTCCATTAAGCCTTTCTTATGACATAGAACTACGCAAGTAAGATTTGAGCAATTTTAACTTTGAAAAGCTTTTTTCGACTATTACAACTATCACATGAATGGTTAACAATATCCTATATGCAATAATTGCACTAGGATAACAATCAATACGCGTAAAAAACTTTAAAATATCAAGAGCTCCCTAAATTTTCGTTGGGAAATAATTCTTGGAGTAACTTCAACTCCACATATAAGTCATACCCATGAATATCATATTTATCATCATTATTAAGTGAATCATCCAAATGAAAACAACAAGATTTTAAACCCAGATAATCTAGTGAACGCAAATTGCCAAAAGAAAATAGAAAATCACACACATTTTCATATTATTCATATTGTTCAAACCTTCAATCAAGTGAAACAATTGTTTGATCAATGATGTAACTAAAATAATTAATTTTAAAATAATCTTCTGCACATTGTGGACTCTCATCATTTAAATTCTCATCAAACTGTTTTTTCTTTTGATTTGATGCCTTTGAGGAAAAATGGATCGATTTCCATACCAATTGTAAGTTCCTTAGCAACTTCAAGAGCATTAGAAAAATCATTCTCTTTATACTCCTTAAAAACATAAAAATTAATTTTTTTCACATTTTCAATGGAAAAAGAACAAACATATCTTTCAATTGAAAATTTTTGCTAACCAAATTGACAACATATAATAAATCATACCAAATGACCATAGCCACTATAAACTTAAAATCACCAAGCTCAGTATTGGCTAAAGATTTTTCTTCACTTCCTGATTTAGAATCTTTATCACTGTTAGCAACTTCAAGCAAAGCTTCTCTTATATCTGAAATCTTATTGCTTTTACACTATCAACACGACTCTCTCAATGAGTAGAAGACAATAATTTAGGAGTTAATTATTTCACATTTTCTTTCAAAATTTAAAAATTTGTTATAGAATTTGCAAATATAGTGTAAATATGTTATATAACACCAAATATGTCCCTAGCTTTTCCAGAATTATTGGCCATGTCACATAACATTAAATTAAGGCTTTGAGCACCACAAGGAATGTAAAAAGCTCTATAATTCAAATCTAAAAGTTTTCTTTGCACTCCTTAATTTTTTCCCTTCATATTTAACACATTATCATATCTTTGTCCACACACATCATCTAAATCAAGTTCAAGAACATTTAATTCATATAAAAAAATCAAAAAATACCTTGTCCAATTGTGTCATTCATATTCAAAAATCCTAAAAATGATACTTCTATGCTAACAAAATCAGAATAAACATCCACATACCTTAAAATTAAAGACGTTTACTCTTGGTGATTAATATCAGGAGTACAATCAAGTACCATAGAAAAATATTTAGCATCTTTTATTTTCTTAACAATTTTAGATTTAACTACACAAGCAAATAAAAGAATCAACTCATTTTGGATGTTGTGGCCAAGGTAATGGACATGAATCTCATCATTAGTAATACGACGAATATGCTCCTGAATAATACGATCAAACTCAGCTAACATTTCAATTAATCTCAAAAAAAAATCATTGTTATTTTGATACAATTTATCATTGTACCACAGTATGCTAGATTATATTTTACAAGAAACTTCACTATTGGAATAATTTCCAATAAGACATTTTTCCATTGTCCTTTCTCATTTTTTAAGTTGTTTTTGAGCTATTTTATCAATAGTTATGTTCTTTTTAAGTCTTAAATGCAAATCATACCAAGTGGCCATATTTTATATATGTTCTATATTGGTTTCATGCTGTCTAATTCTAACACAAAGATGTATTCAATCACTATATATATCATTTGCTAATTGACCTTTACCACACCCTTAAATAATTTACAACAAAAAAAAACTCTATCAAGTTCTTTTTTAATATACAAGCTAATCTCTATCACATTTCCCCCAGTTGGTAGTATTCTAGTGTAGAATGAGGCAGAAAATTGTCTTCCAATTTTATCTTTAACACCTTTCACAATAGATAAGTATCTTTTATGACCTTTTATTGCTAAAATGTCAATCATTTGAGAATCTAAAGCATCTCAATTTATTGGATCAGACATGTTAAACTTATGATACTCAATATCATCAAAAACATTAGCATTATTAACATCAACATTATTAGTTTGATCAATATCAACATTATCAACATCAACATTAGAAGGTTCAACATTATCATCGAAGACATTTTTCTCATTTACATGCACATCCTCGTCACCACGTTCATTATTATTATTTAAATGCATATTATCATCAATATTGACATTATTATCATCGACATTATCAATATTAGAATCACTAATATTCACAATATTTTCGTTTTTCGACACTACAACTCATTGGTAATTTTTTTCCATGTGCTCGTCTTTGAGATTCAGTTAACTTATCGATTCTTTTTTTTTTCTTTTTACGTTTTTAACATCCAAAGTTATACTTTCTTTTATGAAGCATAATTAGATAATTAGAAACCGTAGGTAAAAAATTTAAAATGAAATTAAAAATAATCAAACATACAAACATAATCACTACACATATATCCTAAACGACTAGGCTAGTAGTTGTAACATGCAAAATATAAAATTTCAAGAATAATTGAATAATTAATAGGCAAGAGTATGAGCAAAAAAAAACTGATTTTTGAGTCGAATATTTCATAAATTAGATTTTCTTCTCAATCCTTTGGACCTTGTTTTTTTTTAAATTAGCAAATCCAAAAGCCCAAAACATCTAATGTTCTTTTTCTTCTTGAATTTGAATGAATTGAATTGTAGGTATGATATGAAAAAGAATATTTAATTAATTGAAGAATTAATTGATGTTGAAGAAGAAAAGTTAAAGAGTTTTAAATAAATTGAAGAATGGATTGATATTTGAGAAGAATAGTTAAATTATTTTTAATAAATTAAAGAATGTGATTTGAGAGATATATATAGTTGTATGTAATTTGAAATTTATTAAATGAGAAGGGAGTTTAACAATGGGAAATTAAAGATATTAATTTTTTTAGCGTTAAGTACTTGGGTTTATGTTAAAAATTAATGTGATTTGGGAAATTGGAAATTGTATGGGAAAAAGAATCTAACTATTAAAATTAAAAGTGGACCCTAACCAATTAAATATATGTGAATTTATATTATAAATTTAAAATCCCATAATTGCATCAATTGTAACTTACTAATAAATCAGTTAAATATCATATCATTTCAATAACAAGTCAAATCATTTACAAGTTGAGTAAATTACAAGTCATGATCATAACGGGTCTGATAATACCAATTATTTACAAGGTTAGTCTTGGGTTAGAGTTCATATCGGTCGGATACAGGTCGAGTTCAGTTATCATATTATCGATTTAATTCAGGTTCAGGTCAATCTCAAATCAGGTAGAGGTCGAGTTCAAATTCATTGTTTCCAAGTCTAACTCTGGTTCAAGTCAACGCAATTTCGAACTCCAATCAATTTTAGATTATCTCCACCCAATTCACAAACAATTTTGACTTAAGTATGTTTTAATCGATTTTAAAGGTGTGGTCAACTTTTTACAACCCTACTTTTAGGAGTGAGAAGCTAAAAGTGAGCCCTAATAATTATATTATATGTTACTTTTGAGTCTTGAGAAACTAAAAACCTTTTTAAATAGGGAATTAAAAGCTATATACCTTAGGGGCCCTCGTTGTAACATTTAAAAGGGCCCTGAGCAATTGCTCATATTGTTCAGTCTAAAGTCGGCTCTGTGATTGTTAAATAATGGTTAAATTGTCTTTGGTTGTGCATATGATGCATTGGAGGAAGATTCTTTAACACTTTATACTTTTGAAACCTCCGCTCTATATGTAGCAATTGTATTCCTAATACATATGTTGCCTTGATTTTATCCATCGTAGAGGCTTCTTTAAAAATTTCACACCAAATATTAGGGGTGTTCAAATTTGGGTACCCATATTTTTGAATAGCCGAAATGTCATATTGTAACACTCTAGATCCGGACTGGACATTACGACTAAATCTAGGCAGTCACATGTCATATTCATAAGTCCTTTTCATATTTAAAACTCAGTTGAAATCCATATAACAGTATAATAAGAAATTAACAATTAGTAAAATTCATATGATATATATACATATATGCTAACATTGAAAAACATCGTATAAAACAGATTCAGGACATAATATCGGTAATACAAATACATCAAAATAGTAGTAAAAACATGTGTCACCAAAGTATAACAAAAATGACATATAGAAATATAGAGTGGTACAAAAGTGAGGAATGATTGGTCCTCTTGATGCCAAGTCTATTAGTTTATTGTATGGTACTATATGAAAATGTTAAAAATTAAAGAGTGTGCTAAAGAGCCCAATGTGCTTCTTGCGGTGTATAACAATATACAAATAAAATACTTTGATAAAATTAGTTTATTAAACTTGTTTTGAAAAATATGAACAATACCCCTTATCCGAACACTAGAATGTGTAGGTTTCCCTAAACCATACACCCACCTGTACACCCGATAAGGACCCTATACATATAGCATAAGGACATACGGTAAGGACTTACCTTGTACACAAAGCAGAGGAGCCTGCGGTAAGGTCTTACAAGTCATATACTAGGCCCGAGATACTTCCTCCAATAATACCCCCATGACAATAAAAACATGTATGTATCTAAGTGAAAACGATAGTTTAATTTCTTAAAAAATGAAAATATTCCATATTCCAAACTCAGATACAAAAATATAGTAACCAGAGATCATATCAGGAATATACGATAAATTAGATATCAAATCAATGACATTCAAAAAATCAGATATCATGTCACAAAATATTTAATATCATCATAATTTCAAAACAGTTTAGATAAGTAGTTCAAAACAGTAATGTAACACCATCAGGAAACACACCTATATGGTCTAAAAAGTCTGATCGGGTAGCCTATTACTGGTATGCCTTTCATGATCAGTGACAATGTTAGGTCATATGAATCGGAAAAATTATATCGCAATCCTAATATGAATAATAATAACATTTATTTAAACAATTTACGGAAACCTACGAGTAACTCTCAAAGTACGAAGATCGTGCGGATCTATCGTATGGAAAACACTGGATATAGTCAATCCTCGATCAGGAGAAACACAAGTAGCTTCATAAAAATATATTCTTGAATCAATTCTATTATCAAATCTCAAATAAATGAGCAAAACTGCTAAAAATACTAAGCATTTTCGGGTTGAAGGGCTCGATTTGAGACTTTAGGGTCAAAATCAACGGTCAACAATTGATTTGGTTCAGTTAGATTCGGGTGACACCAGACCAGTTCGGTTGGGCTGGTTAGAATTTGGGCGGTTCATATTTTGGGCTGGACAGGTACACGAGTTGGGCACAGGTCGTACGTGTCTATTATGAGTCAAATTAACCCGCTTCCATAAGCTCCACCAGGTGGTGTACAAGCCCCACGAGTGGGGGCGATGAGTGGGGGCACGTGAGGCACCTTTGGGGTTGAAAAAATTACAAAAAAAATTCTAAAATGCTAATAAAGAGATTTTTAGTAACTTACCATGCTCGATTCACAATAGTGAATGGTAGAGAACTCGATTTTGCAACGTCAGAATCTTGTTTCACCTCACCCCTTCACATGCCGACGAGAAAGACAACGAGGTAAACATTGATGAACTCTAGACAACACGAGGATTCTAATAGTACAAAAGGTGTCGAAAACGAATCTACGATCGACGTTGAAATGGCGTTTAAAGTTTTCTTGAAGAAGAAAGCTAAAAGAGGAAATGAGAGAAGGAGAGAGAGAGATTTAAACTTTCCAAAAATGGAAAGTTTCACGTTTTTAGGTTTTTAACCCAACATATTTCCAAAAAGGCACAATAATGCCATATGTCCTCTAGTCTTAGTTACTTTCTGAATTTGGATATGAATTTAATTAGAAATTCACTTTGGTCCTCAAATTTAACTAAATTTTCAGTTTAATCATCGGAATTAATTTTAAGAAAAATTTAGGCCCTAATTTAGGGTGTGACACGGATACCTAAGACTTTCAAGTCACAAAAACTCGGCCCATGTCCCAACCCGTAAGAGATGGGTACTCGCAAGTCAAATACTTGCATTTTCAAGTCACGGATGCCTAGTTAATATTTATTTTATTTTATTTTTTAAATTTCTATTACTTTTTTAAAAAAGTCCACATAAAAAACTTTAAATTTAAAACTTAAAATTTTATAATAAATAATATAAAAAATTATAAATCAAAATTATATAATCTAAAAATAAAATACAAAAAAAATTATAAAATTAAAACTAAATTTAAAATAATTTGAGATTAAAATAAATAATTTAAATGTTAAGGTGAAATAATTTTTAAAAAAAATAGATATTTAGAATTTTTTTGGTGAAATAATTTAGAAATTAGAAATGAAAATTCTAATTTAAATTATAAATGATAATAACATAAAAAAGGGAAACGGGTTGGTGGGTCGGCTGGTACCCAGTTAAGAATAATTTTGTGACCCGAGCCTGACCCGAAAACTTGCCAAAAATAACGGGTTGGATACCCTACCCATAAAATCAATTATTTACCCCTTAAATACCCGATAGTTTTATATCAAGTCGACCGGCCGAGTACTTTTGAACACCCTAACCCGATATCAACATTGACATAGTACTTTGAAAATACTCTAATATACCTACTCTATATAGTGCTTGAGGATCTTTCAAAATAAAAGTTTATCGTAAAAACAAGAAATCAAAACAATCCAAATGTTTCAATGAGTACGAGTACAAGTTAGATTTTGAAAATACAAAACCTTGATTTTGCAACCAAACAAAAATCCCAACAAGTTAAGCGAAGATATTTCATTTGGGAGATCAGATAATATCAATATTATTTCAGACAACACATCACAAAATCTCAGACAAAATTTCATTTGGGAGATCAGATAAAATAACTTTAGATGATATATTCATAGTATGGTAAAAGATGAATGAAAGAAATTGATACTAAATATGGATGTGAGGACCACAAACACAATGATATATATAAAAACTCGTATGACCCTTAATTCATGCATAAGAAGGTTACATCACTGCCACCAATTGATAGTCATAAGGGTACATTCTCTATCTAATTCATTTATTGCACCGAATGTTATGAGTCATACTTTAATTAACATCTGAAATTAGTTGATGTGGCATTGCAACTTTATATTTGAGGTGATGCGTCACTCAAAGCGAATAATGTGAAGAATTAAGATTCTTTGTCGATTGAAATTACTATTGTAATGGATTTGAATTTTTTTTAGATCACCTATAATTACATGACTATTATGTGTCAATATAAAGCTACTTTTGATATGAGGTGATATTTCACTGAAATCATAAAGAAGTGAATAGTTAATATTTTTTTCCATTGAAATTATTATTGTCATGAATTTGAAAAAATTTTAGAGTACATATAATTACATCACTGCTATGTGAATATAAAAATTATTTATAATTTGAGGTGATATATCACTGAAAGAGAAAGACATGAATAATTAAGATTCTCTGTCCATTGAAATTATTATTTTCCTAGATTTGAATTTTTTTCAGAACACCTATAATTATATAAATGTTATGTGTCAATATAAAACTACTTCTGTTATGAGATCGTGTTTCACTAAAACCATAAGGACGTGAATAGTTATGATTTTGTTAGAAAAAATGTTAATCCCAGATAAAATACTAATAATAATAATAATAAATATTATTATATAATCAAATGAAGGAAAATAAATAAAACTTAAAGTAGAGGCAAGAAATTGGTTTACTCATATTTAGACACTGAATCATATGGGTAGAGTAAACATAAATCGAAGAAGAATTTTGTTGAGGCATGTATGAACAGTTTCCTTCAGATAGATTCGTCCTCTCCTTGGTGCTTTGAGTAACGTTGGACGTTGGTCTCCTAGGATACAACAACAAACGATCACAACAGTAAGCACAATGATAGTGATCAGTCGAATACAATCTTGCATTTCTCTATCACCTGAAAGAATGAATTTCGAATGAACTTTTCTAAGTGTTATCATAATTCAACTTTGTGAATTGTGTCTCAAAGTTGTCTTTGTAACTTGTGTTGTGTTATAGAATTGTGCCTCAAGTAAGCTATATATAAGGAGAGGAAATGGATTGAAGGGTTAAGACCTTTCGATGAAAGGACTTAATCTTTCAATTAAAGGACTTATCCTTTTGATGAAAAGTGCTTAACCTTTTAATCTTTTCATGAAGATAATTGTTGAATATGTATGATTGAATGGATGCAACTTTAAACAAAAAATTAAGTTCATTCACCAAGTGACATGACTTATAATTAATTAGTTATACATAGCATCAATTCATTCAATTTTTTCCAATAATCCCCCATATGAATGAACTTGATGATTCAAACACTGACTCGATATGGTGATAGATTCTACGTTCGATATTTGGATAGGTTAGGTAGGTGTCCCCCTTTGAACCTTCCATTGTGAAAATATATTTACCTTAATGGTTGTCCAGTAGACGCGATGTCCTTGAACTGTCTTGCCGTTAGTGTAAGCGATGACATACCTCACACAAATATCTCACTGAAAATAATTTGATTCTCATGGTTGTCCATATAGCCGTGGACATCTCCTAGTTCTGCAAGAGTTTAGAGAACTATGCCCCAATAGTCTCTTTCAAGCGGCTCCACTTCACTCTCACATAGAAGACTTATGTTGTTTGGCGCACCGAAACACATAGTGGACATTAAAAGCATTTCTTAACCTTTTCCACATTTTAGTCACTGTTTTTAATATAGGAATGAACTTGGGGATAAGAACCCCCATAGTGACCTCACAATGTCTATGCAAGTAGGTTGTCCCATTGAACTTAGATCTTGAGATCTCCAGTCAACTAAGTTGAGTTTTCCTTCACATAGTGCCTTAAATATTAATGTGCTTTAGTCACATTCCTTCGATGTTTATCAACTTGATCTCGATTCAACTCATTGTTTAGTGGATCCACAATGTTATCTTTTAATCTTACAATATCAATATAGATAACTCTAGTTGAGATCAATTGTTTAATGATATTATGTCGACGACGTATGTGCCTCGACTTACCATTATACTTATACAAGGCACCCCCACACTTTGATGTAGTTGTAGGAAAGTTTTCTACATTTCCATAACTCATATGGTGTCTTGCCTATTTTCTTATGAGTCATCTTATTTAAAGGTAATTTTCTAATAAAATAGCTTTCTCCACATGTTCTGTGACAACTTAGAACATGGCCAAATGTCATTCATAATATAGTGTATCTGACAATCCATTCAAGATGTAATTCCGACATAGAAACTTAGAATGGTTTCAAGCTTTAATGACAACAATGTTTATATCATCCTCTCTATGAATAGGAGGATCATCCTATATTTGAACATATTCAGCATGATTAAATATAACATCTTATGTCGTTATGTCTTGAAATTTTATCCATGAATTTCACATGCTTCTCGTTGTGGCTCACAACCACTGACATCATTGAATTTTATTCAAAATCTGAATAGGAATCAACATTTCAAATCATGAGTTAGGTGAATCGGTGGGGTTACCATTGTTTCGTTTAAAACACGCAACCAGAATTTGTAAATATTCCAACAATAAATTGAAAGTTAATTCAATTTATTTTACCATTTGTTTATGTTAAACAACAAAATTTAATTAGAAATTAAAATTCTAAACCAAGATTTATAACAATGATGTTACCTCCAAATGATTTTTGTTATCAACAGTAAATCAAATAAATTTTGTTGAACAACAGGATTAAAATCTTGAAACAGAATTATAGACCCGATTTTTGTTCACAAACATATCATAATTTCGTTTGGTACTTTATTTATCGCAACGAATTTTAGTCAAAACTAATATCCAACAATTGAGTAATTTATGTTAAACAACGGGTATTTACTAAAATTAAAACCCGAAACAGAAATGTACAATCAACACTAATTTTTTGAATCCGTTAAATGTCAGGATTTAAAACTAAAATCTAAAACAAAACCAACTTTTGTTGGACAATAGGAATAAAACCCAAAACAAAACAAATTTCTGTTAAACGAATAGAATTTAAAAAATTAATTATCGAAACATAACCGATGAACCCAAAGTTCAAATATGTGCAGGTGAGCAAAGTAAAGTAATAATAATCGAATATCTCACTTCAATTTCTAGCACAATTAGTAAACCCATAAAAAATACATATTTTTCAAACTTGTACATTTAACTCGCCGTTTGGGAATATTTTAATTTACCAACGTATGGCTGCTTCCCATATACAAATTTTATTGACCAAATTAACTTGTTACAAGGAAAGATCTTTTATTTCCTTTTGTAAAGGCACGTGACGCTTCAAAAGGTTACTGCCATGACTTTGTATTGTACATGACGTACACAAGTGCTTCATGGATTGTGCACTTTTGAGGGAGGGAAAGCATTTCAGTAGGAGCCATACTTCCCTTAATTCTCCAAAATTGGTTCCATTTATAAGGCTTGTATACAACAATTCAGAATGAGTTGTAAAATTCACCTCCATTGTTCGTATGATTTTAATTAGAAAAATACTGACTTCATCTCGGATTAAAAAAGAGAAAAGAATATGCCTTAAGATTGTTAGAAAAATGTTAATCCGAGATAAAATAATAATAATAAATATTATATAATCGAACTAAGTAAAATAAATAAAACTTAAAGTAGAGGCAAGAAATTGTTTTACTCATATTTAGACACTGAATCGGATGAGTAGAGTAACATAAATCGAAGAAGAATTTTGTTAAGGCATGTATGAACAGTTTTCTTAAGACATATTCGTCCTCTCCTCGGTGCTTTGAGTAACGTTGGATGTCGGTCTCCCAGGATACAACAATAAACGAACACAACAGTAGGTACAACCGTAGTGATCAGTCGAACATAATCTTACCTTTCTTTATTACAAGAAATAATGAATTTGGAATGAACTTTTCTAAGTGTTATCATAATTCAACTTTGTGAATTGTGTCTCAAAGTTGTATTTGTATCTTGTATTGTGTTATAGAATTGTGCCTCAAAGTTGTGTTGTGTTGTGAATTAAATTGTGGCGTTGTTATTGTTTGAATAAGTTCTTATGGAATTATTGTTGAAGAATTGGGTAAAGAAAAACGAAAGAACACAAGAATTTTAACGAGGTTCAACAATGTGCTTACGTTTTCGGTGTCTAGACGGTGCTAAAAGTTTTATTCATTGTCTCATAGGTTTAGGTTACACCTCTATTTATAATAAATAAACTCTGGTACATATTTACAAATAAACCCTACGTTCGCTCACTCCGCTTCATTCCTTATCCTTTTTACCAGTATATTTATGAGTCATACCCAACACTTATTTTATTACCATGATATTGTTTTTAAGCTTGTTAGTAGTTAGATAGTTTGGTATTACTTTTCAAAGTGATTTAAAAGTGACATAATAAATTACTTTTAAAAGTATTTTTGAAAAATACAATTTAAAAGTTTGAGATTATTATGAAAAAATGATTTCATGATTTCACTCAAAAAGAGATTTTATATGGCAAAAGCTAGAAATTTGAGTTTTTGAGATTATGTTGAAAATCACTTTTTCAACCATAATTTTAAATAAATTTTTGAATATTTGACATTGTTTATAGGGTATAAAATCATTTTTCCATTGTCAGAAGTATTCCCAAACAAGTGGGGATGTCTAAGAAAGACAATCTAATATAAGGCTAAGAAAAGTGATATCGAAAAATTTAATTTTTTTAAAATTTTCGGTAGAGCGTTATCTAAAATATTATTTTTTTTTCTACTGGAATGTTAATATTGGAAGCCACCTAAAATATTATTTTTTTCTACCGGAAATGTTAATATCGGAAATATTCATTTTACGTAGAGAAATTAATATTTCTAGAAGAAAAAAGAATAACATTTTAGATAGCACACTAACGAAAATATTAAAAAAATATTAATATTTCCGGTAATATTTTTTCTTAGTTTTATATTAAGCTTCCGTACATTAGAATTACCCAAACAAGAGACATAATGTAAGTTTGAGTATGTAAATTGTTTAGTAAATTAATGCTAATCTGTCGATGTGTCATCCGTCTATAAATAGACTACTGATTAATAAAGTCTAATATAATTCGGTAAAACTTTTTTTTCCTATGGATTTAGTAGGCATTATTTTCCATGTTTAAGTATAATAAATCTTTCATAAACAATTATTGTGGGGCTGATTTTTAACGAATTCTTTACAACATATAACACATGTGCATATTATATTAAAAAATGAAAATATTTACGTATTATTATCTTTGGAGTCACAAGATTAAGTAGTTATTATATTTTATGCTAGAATACATAAAATGGAGAGTTATTATTTAAGGTAAATTACACCGTTCTTTATTAGACTTTACACTCTCTCCTATTTCACTCATTGCACTTTTAATTTTTGTAATTTACTCATTGAACTTTTGAACTACTTCTATTTTGGTCACTACAAATTATTTTTTTATTATTTTGGTATTACATTACATTTTTTATTATTATTAAAACATAAAAATAATTTAAAATAAATAATAAAATAATATTTTCACTTCTCCACCATCGACATCATCACCATCACCCCCATCATCGTCGACCACCGTCGGCCTTCAAAACCAACATCCGTTTGATCCCAAATTGAACCAAGAGACTCGCTTTAACATGTTGAGTCTAAATTTGGTGGTTGTTTCACATGAAAATGTCTCGAAACTGGTGAATCTCAACTGAAACATTTGACTTCCTCACTTTTGGACTTTTATTCGGACAAAATCGAGGTCAGATTCAGAATCAAAGGGTCAAGGCGAAGTGATCCATGAAATATGAGACCGAACAACCACCATCTACGGTAGTCGACGCCAGACGACATTTTAGTTTTCTCACTTTTGATCAGATTCGGAGCATGTTTTGATAAAATGGATGTCAGATTCGGACTCACTGGTCGAGACAAATCAAATGATGAAATCTGGGACCGTATGGTAACCATCTACGATCGTCAACGGTGACGTCTAACGCTGGCGAACTGTGAACGACAACCTTCTATTTTTATTTTATATTTGAAACTTCTTTTATATTAAATATTAATAAAATGCCATGTCATATCAAAACAATAATAAAATAATTCATATTGATCAAAACAGGAGTAATTCGAAAGTTCATTAAGTAAATTGGAAAGTACAATGAATGAAATAGGAAAGGGAGTAAATTTCAGTAAGGAATGTTGTAGTTTACCCTATTATTTAATATATAAGTGTAGTGTAATTTTTTATGTAATTTATTTATTTTATTCCTAAAATTTGATTTTTAAAAAATTTTAAACCATAAATTCTTAATATAAACCCTTAAATTGTATAAACACCTTTTTTATTGTTTTTATTGTTTTTTTATAATTATTTTATTATAAAAAAGGTTATAATATGTAGTAGTTGGGGTTATTAATACCCCAACCCCCATGTATAAATCACTGAGCATTTTCTCCTCTAAAAGGGGGGAATGAAAAGAGAGTTGCATTGACGTTTTTTCCTCTCCATTTTTTGTCTTTGCTTTTTCCCTTTCTCATTTTTTCTTTGTTTTTGGTTTTCGGGGGGTTCACGGGTTACATATGGGTGGCCACCGTTGAACAGTGGTTGGCATACGAGAGAGGCCATGAATCGCCGGCTGTTGGTGGCTGAAGTTGAGCGCGTAGGGTCCTCGGTAGAGCCTTGGTCGAAAGGAGGGAGAGAGGAGAATAGTTTGGGATCACTTAGACTTGGGTGGCTTTCTTTGATCGATTACGGCTTCGGTCGGAGCTTAGTCGTTCGCCGTTGAGTGGACAAGGGTGGTGGCTGTCATTGAGGCTCGGTTTGGAGCCCTCTCGACCTCCGAAATGGGAGGAGAAATAGTGAGTTTAGGGACAGAATGGGTAGAGTTTTAGGCCATTCAAGGTGGTCAATCGGACCTCCTCCTGTCTCGGTCGAGGTCGTCGGTGGGTGTAGGTCATTCACCGGCCTGGTGGCCGGCGTGTGAGGGTCGGTGAGTGGCGGCCGAATGAGCGTTTAAGCTTTGGAAAAGCTTCTTCCTGGTTCACGTAAACCAGGGGAGTATTTTTGTTAATTAAAAAAAGAGTAAATCATGCTTCAGGTCCCCATTTTCTAGGAGGTTTTGCTTTGTTCACCTATTTTAGGGTCAAATCTCAGTCCAGGTCCTCCCAGTTTCAGCGTGTTTTACGCTTTGGTCACTATCAGGGTAAAATCATCTTTAAGCTCCCCGTAATTTGGTTTCTTTTACACTATGGTCATTTACTTTGTTATTTTTTTTGAATATGCATATTGATTTTATTAACTTTCGATTTGGTCATTATTTTTGCTATTTTATTCATTATAATTTAGCTATTATTTTATTATTTGTTGCATTTTGGTCACTGGACCTTTTGTTTCTAATTTATTGCACCTTTATCATTATGTTTTATTTTCTTTTAATTTAGTCGCTATTTTTATTTTGATTTGTTCGAATTTAGTCATTGGTTTTTACATTTATTCATTTTAGCCACTATTTGGATTATGCTTCTTATTTTATTATGATTTGGATGTGATATTTTCAATTTATTAATTTTAGTCACTTTTTAATTTTTGATGTAGCTACTATTATTTTAATTTTGCATTTTTCACTATTTATTTCTTATTTAACTACTAACTTTTATTTTCTTGCATTTTAGTCAATGTAATTAGATTTTATGCAATTGGGTCCTTGTACTTATTTTATTTTTATTTGTTATTTATGTTGTTTTTTACTGTTTTTATTTTTTATTATTATTGTTTGTTTTAATTATTTTAATTAAAGTTATTATTAATTGTTTTGATATTTCATAGCTTTAATTCTTAGATTTAGTTTTAAATTAGATTATCATTCGAATAAAGCTTAGAAATTAAGATTTCACATTGGTTTTAATTAGGAAGCAATTTGAGTCAAATTTTCGCATAAGATGCCCGATTACTCGAATCGATTGCTCGATTTTAAAATTTATTAATAATTAATATTTTCTAAAAATACTTTAGGTTTAATAATTTCGATAAACCTTAGGTTTTAAATTAGTCCTCAACTTTAGAAATTGTCAACTTAGGTCCATTGCTTTTAGATCTTTTAGAAATCAGTATTTTTAGATCTTGATCTTTTTAGTCCCCGAATTTCGATTAGAATTTTATTTTTGAAATAATTAATTAAGATTAATATTAGAGCCTCCATCTTAGGTTTGATTTCATATTTAGTCCTTTAATTAGGTGAATTCTTAATTTGGTCTTCGCTTTTGCTCGAAGTTCCAATTTAATTATTTGAAATAATATTTAAGGTAATGGTAGAGCCTCTAATTTTAGTTAGATTTCAAACTGGTCTTTGAATTTAGTGAATAATTCGATTTGGCCCTTGCCTACATGCTTTAAGGACCATCTCGATTATTCGATTCAATAGTATATCTCCCGCAATCATGCTCCGGGGGTGACTACTGGTAATTCCTGAAATAAGTCAACATCCTTTTCAAGACCGCGTCATGATTTTCTAAAAACGAGGCAATATTCGATTATTAGGTACAATAGCTTATCTCCCGCATTTACGCTTGGGAGCGAATGCTATTAGTCTCAATAAATGAATACCCTTTTTAACTCTGCATTCGTAATGATTTTCAAATTAAATAAAGATCGAACTCAAAATTTTTGATTTTAAATATAGGGTAATTAACTATGTACCAATTTTTGGGCGCTTGTACGGGTGCTAATCCTTCCCCACGAGTAATTGACTCTCGAACTTGATTTTTGGATTTTCGCAAACCTTAAACTTGGTATTTTGATAAAAATAAAACGTTTTATTAAAGTCACCCGATTTTTATGGTGTCCCAATCGCACCTTAAATGATTAGTGGCGACTTCTCACATTTCGAAAAGCTTTTCAGACAGAAAACCCCCGAGTCGGTATCGGTTTTCCTCACCCTGATGAAAAATGGTGTCGACAGCTTGGCGACTCCACTGAGGACTTTTGTTTTTTGAACAAATTGAGAGTCGAGTCACGAATTGGTTACCCTATATTTATGATTTTGGAAATTACGAGTTCGATCTTATTTAATTTACGGTTCATTATGTTATTTCAAAAGAAACAATAGATTTTCTCTCTGGTTAATGCTTACACTTTTGTGAATTTATTTAAGATTGTTGCATATCATAGCTCCAACCCGATTTACCTAAGTAGAGAGAAACATCGCACCTCACAAGGAGCATTGAGCTTCCTTGTGTGGGTCTGATAAAGAATATCTGGAAAGCACTCTAAGTTGAATATCCGAATATCAGATCTGAGGTACACTTTTAGTGGTGTGATCCCCTAAGCTGAACCCGATTTACAAGTTTGTAATAGACCAGAATAGGAGGCAACCTTAGCAGGTTGTAAAGATGGCTTGGGAACCCTTTGCTAGAACCAGCCTCATATAGAGAATTTAGTAAGCATACCCCGCTAGAGCCATGTGGATAACCTAGGAGAACTAGAACGCATACTGTTAGAACTATTAATTTCTTTTTATATGATTTATTTTTCAATCTCAACTTCGAGTCGAATTTAATTATTTTTGCTAAGATTAAATTTTTTTGAATAATCATTTCAACTAACTTAATTCTTTTTGTCTTGTTTCTACTAACATTGATTTCCTTTTGTCTGGTCTTGTTGCATTTTTGCATGAACATGACATATCATTCAAAGGTATTGATCCCTTAAATAACTGATCATTTAGAAGGTTCTTGAAAAACAATGCCACATCAATGCCTTTCGCTGGGATCAGAAGAATCTCGAAGATGCTCTACGTAGATTGAGAAGCGCTAAGAGAGAGTCTACCTATTAAGGAGATAAGCCAGACATCTTCCTGCTGAGGTAACAAGTTGGACTCAAGATAATTCGACGTTGAAACCAATAGTTGAAGATCATGAACCAGCTCGAAAGATTTATGGAAGTACGAGACGAAGTAGAAGCATTGAAGTTGATGCAGTACCCAGATGCTTGCAGGAGCTAGGTGACTTACAGATGGACTAGATATTCACTTCCCCAGTGTACCGAGACATTGTCAGTTTTTCAAGAATTGTTCAAGGGACATTTATTTTTTGGATCAATTCCTTGTTGCATTTGCATCTCGCATTTTGTACACCCATTCTGTATTTGCATGTGCATCTTTTCATTATTATATATACATTGTACATTACATGGTATACTTTGCATCTCAACATGCATTAATCACGGATCCAGGGAATAACTTTCAGAGAATCTGGTGATAAAAGCTTTGAGGTAAAATGAAGTCACCTTATTCGTACCTAGAAGAGAATTGAAAGCTATGGATGTGATGTTAGCACCGTCTGAAGTTCAAGGCACGTCATCGAGATTCGTGGGGCACTGAGAAGTGAGGCCTAAATTTTGTTTGACCCAAGGTATTAACCTTTAACTCGTAATGAGACATTCTGAGGCCAATTAAAAGAAGTTCTTCCACCCACCGTGAAGCCTTTTGGCACTGGCTTTGTCCTGTTTGAACGTGTTTTATTCTTTGCATACTCTATAAATATTTTATTGATTAAACTTATTTTATTTTCCAAAGTTATGATCAATAAATCAATTTTTAATCTTGTAATTCTTTGAATATCAAATGAATTAAAGGTTCTTTTACTACTTCATTAATTATGGATCTTTGACAAGTGGCATGATTAGACCTTCCATACCCCATCCAAAGCCGAAAGAACTATTGCATGTTTCCTTACCCGAAATAACATATTCTTATTACGAAAGGACCAACCTTGACATCACTTCCCTTTGAAACAATATAGTCATGCCTTTATTACCCGAGACACTAAAACATGTATTTTTACCTTCCTAGACATAAATAACCTTTCCATAATATTAAATTTTTTTAGAATAACGACATTAAATTCACTATTTCCCTTCCTAGACACAAAACCAACATTCATTTCTAAACCTCAATAAATCCTAGGGGCATGAAGAAGACCTTTCCTGCAAGAAAGACAAGATGGAGTGTTGCGGATCAAGTTTTTGAGAATTTGAATAATTGGGGCATACTGGGAGCAAATAGAAGAAGAAGAAATAAATGAAATCATTGAAATAATTCTATAATGTATTAATTACATTGTTTTCATGTAAATAAGGTTAATCCTTAATACTCGTCCCCCTAGGGATACCTCTTTTACAAATACTTCCATGTATGAGACGATGAACGGCTTTGTTTCATTTATCCTTTCATTTATATATATATATATATATCCATTGTTGTCCCCTTTTGAGCCTATAGTATTTTTCTTCTGATTCAACCCTAATCAAGGATCACCCTCCACACTGGGGTCAAAGGTGAAGATCATCAATTAAGATTTCGCTACAGAAGCAAGTCATGATGAAATAAAGTGAGAAATAACAATATATTTTATGAGGTAGACCAAGTACAAAGCATTCAAAGATCAAATCGTGTTAACGACATAGAGAGAGAGAAGAAAATATATAGCAAAAAAATAAGACATAAAAAAATAGAAAAAAGAAAGAAAAAGAGAAAAAGAGAAAAAAGGAAAAAGAAGAGAGAAAAAGAAAAGTAAAAAAAGAAAAAAGAGAAAAGAGAAAAGAGAAAAAAAAAGAAAATAAACAGATTTAATATTTCAAGACGAGTGACTCAAATAAATTCACCCGAAGATCATGAAACACCAAAGGAAAATAAATGAGAATAAAAGATAGGCAAGCATAGTCAAATCAAGCAAGACAAGCTTAAAGACAGTAGAACGAATTGATCATTGGTTTAATAACCCTTAAACACTTGTTTGGGCCTATTTATCCATTTCTTTTATAACCGTGAACCCCGACCTACATTACATGCCTGAAAAGTCCCTTCTAATCATACATGGATTTCTAAGTGGAGAGACTATCTTCAGATTTCATTCTTCCCCTCAGGGTTAATTTTATTTGCAAAAATTAGTTTTCTAAAATTTTTAATGCATTATAGAGAAAAATAATAAAAGAAGGGTTCAAGATGTAAAATTTAGGTGACGTCTTGAAGCCAAAGGAGATTTCAAGTTGAAAACTTGAAAAGGCGGCTCGAATACGAAGATTGCCAACCACTGCACAGAAGAGGATCTTATACATCCCTTGATAAATCATTATATAGTCCAAAGGCGCTCACAATTACTGAGAACTAGTGAATATTTCCGGAAGAGAAGCATGACGGCTGCTTCATCATATCAATGAACACCAGAATCAAGAACACAAGAAGCCAACCTGGAACACATTACCTCCCCAAATTAACCTGAAACACATTACCTTCCCAAGTCAGCCTAAGCCTTTTATCAGCATTAATCTATACACTTTTCAAATGTATATAATTTTTGAAGGATTAAAAGAAAATTTTACTTATTTGATATTCAGTGAACTATTGTTTTACAATTTGTTTTGATTGTGAGCCGGAATAAAATGACAACACTTTTGAATTTTATTCAACATTTTTTTCACATTTCTAAATTAAAGAAAAGAGAAAAACATTTTCAAAAAGGACAATCTCTCTAGAGAGTTCTAGCCTGGAAATTAACAGGGGACCCTTAGACCTAGAAGCTCATAATCAGAATGGGAGCAAAGAATTGGAATATTAGAGAGCGAGAAAAGCAGATTTTTGCAAAGAAATGTGATGGGACACCGTGGCGTGGGAGGAATGAAGATGAACGAATCAGGAGGAGAACCAAGATTGCATGAGCACCTTTTCACTACTATTAATCAAGAAAAACATGCATTACACATACATGAATTTGCATCTTTGCATCAAACACCCATCATCTTATGCAATGAAAATTTTTATTTTTCCCATCTCACGAGGGTACCATTAAGATTTCTCTTGAATTCCTGTCTTTTTCAAACACATTTTCTCTTCTCACGAGGACCTTCAAAATAGTTGCATTCATATACACATTTTTACAGATCTCTTAGGAAAGAGTAAAATTAAAGACAACCATACATCTTCAGCAAGAAGGAGCAATCATCTTCAGATTTAACATTTTCAAGAAAAGATCATAAATTTATCTCACTTGAGATTGTTTTTCTCAAAACAAGTTTCATCTCACTGGAGACAGTTTCCCTTGAAACAAGAAATTTTATCTCACTCGAGATGATTTTTCTTAAAACCAACTTCGTATTGCTTGAGATAATTTTCCCTTGAAACAAAATGTATCTCACTTAAGATGGTTTTTCTTAAAACCAACTTCGTCTTGCTTGAGACTATTTTCCCTAGAAATAAAATTTTATCTAACTCGATATGGTTTTTCTTAAAACCAACTTCGTCTCGCTTGAGACAGTTTTCCCTCGAAACAAAATTTATCTCACTCGAGAGAGCTTATCTTAAAACATGTTTCTTATTCATTTTTCATCCATATGTTGAATATTTGACAGGAATTCCAAAGTTAGCAGAGGTTTCATTTCACAATTCCATGTTGAAGAAGAAGATTTTAGCAAAGAATCAATTCACGTCTTCATTTTTTAAAGAAGTCGATCTCAACAAAGATTCGAGAACCTTCGGGTCAATACCTTCGGGTACTTCAAACACAATTATTAATGACACATGATAATCTTTTACAGGTTTGAAAATCTTCAAAGAGAAGAAAAATCGATCAACATTTCCAATGGAGAGTTCAAAATGAGAAGAACTCATCCGACAGAGGAAGAAGAAGTTCTTAATGATAAGAACTTGTTCAACCTTGGTTCGATCCATCACAGAAGGAGGTGGATCAACATTTCTAGTGGAGAGTTCATAATGAGAATAACTCATCCAACAAGGGAGAAGAAGTTCATAATGAGAAGAACTTGTTAAACATTAGTTCGATTCCATCAAAGAATGAGGTGGATCAACATTTCCAGTGGAGAGTTCATAATGAGAAGAACTCATCCAACGAGGGAAAAGAAGTTAATAAAGAGAAGAACTTGTTTAACCTTGGTTTGATTCCATCACAGAAGGAGGTGGATCAAGATTTCCAGTGGAGAGTTCATAATGAGAAGAACTCATCCGACGTGGGAAAAAGAAGTTCATAATGAGAAGAACTTGTTCAACCTTAGTGATTCCATCACAGAATGAAGTGGATTGATATCCCCAGGAAAGAGTTCATAATGAGAAGAACTCGCCCGATCAAAAGAAATTGGAGCTCAAGATTTTAGCAGTTTAGGCTAGATAAAAAATGGTGCTTACTATCTTTGCTCTATTCTTGTTTCACAACAATGAGCAAAGAGGGACAGTTGTAAACACCATATTATTATTATTATTATTTGTTTCTTTATCATTATTTTATTATTAAAAAATTATAATATGTAGCAGTTGGGGTTATTAATACCCCAACCCCCATATACAAATCACTGAGCATTTTGTCCCCTAAAAAGGAGAATGAAAAAGAGAGTTTCTTTGACGTTTTTCCTCTTCATTTTTTGTCTTTGCTTTTTTTCTTTCTCATATTTTTTCTTTGTTTTTGGTTTTCGGGGGGGGGGGTTCACGGGTTATATGGGTGGCCACCATTAAGTGGTGGCTGGCATACGAGAGATGGCATCTCTCGACCATGAAGCATCGGCTGTTGGTGGCCAGAGGTGAGCGTGTGGGGTCCTCAATAGAGCCTTGGTCGAAAGGATGGAGAGAGGATAATAGTTTGGGGTCACTTAGACTTGGGTGGCTTTTTTCGGTCGATTTGGGCGTCGTTCGGAGCTTTATCGTTTACCGTTGAGTGGCAAAAGGTGGTGCCCATAGTTGAGGCTCAGTTTGGAGCCCTCTCGACCACCGAATGGGGATGAGAAAAGAAGGAGAAAGAATGAGTTTAGAAAGAAAACGGGTAGAGTTTTAGGCTGTTCAAGGTGGTCTGTCTGACCTCCTCTGGTCTCGGTCGAGGCCGCCGATGGGTGTAGATCGATCACCGGCCTGATGGCCAGCATGTGAGGGCTGGTGAGTGGCAGCCAAATGAGAGTTTAAGCTTTGGAAAAGCTTCTGCATGGTTCACGTAAACAGGGGAAGTATTTTTGTTGTATGAAAAAAAGGGTAAATCATTCTTCAAGACCCCATTTTCTAGGAGCTTTTTTTCTTTGTTCACCTATTTTAGGGTCAAATCGCAGTCCAGGTCCTCCCAGTTTCAGTGTGTTTTACGCTTTGGTCACTATCAGGGTAAAATCATCTTTAAGCTCCCCGTATTTTGGTTTCTTTTGCACTATGGTCATTTACGTTGTTATTTATTTCGAATATGCATATTGATTTTATTAACTTTCGATTTGGTCATTATTTTTGCTATTTTATTCACTATAATTTAGCTGTTGTTTTATTATTTGTTTCATTTTGGTCACTGGACCTTTTATTTCTAATTTATTGCACTTTTATCATTATGTTTTATTTTCTTTTAATTTAGTCACTATTATTATTCTGATTTGTTCGAATATAGTCATTGGTTTTTACATTTATTTATTTTAGTCACTATTTGGATTCTACTTCTTATTTTATTATGATTTGGATGTGATATTTGCAATTTATTCATTTTAGTCACTTTTTAATTTCTGATGTAGCTACTATTATTTTAATTTTGCATTATTCACTATTTATTTCTTATCTAACTACTAAATTTTATTTTCTTGCATTTTAGTCAATGTAATTAGATTTTGTGCAATTGGGTCCTTGTATTTATTTTTATTTATTATTTAAGTTGTTTTTTTACTATTTTTATTTATTATTATTATTTGTTGTTTTAATTATTTTATTAAGTTTGTTATTAATTGTTTTGATATTTCATAGCTTTAATTATTAGATTTAGTTTTAAATTTTATTAACATTCGAATCAAACTTAAAATTAGGATTTCACGTTAGTTTTAATTAGGGAGCAATTCAAGTCGAGTTTTCGCATAAGATGCCCGATTACTCGAATCGATTGTTTGATTTTAAAATTTATTAATAATTAATATTTTCTAAAAATACTTTTGGTTTAATAATTTAGATGAAACTTAGGTTTTAAATTAGTCCTCAACTTTAGAAATTGTCAACTTAGGTCCTACACTTTTAGATCTTTTAAAAATTGGTATTTTTAGATCTTGACCTTTTTAGTCCCCGAATTTCGATTAAAATTTTATTTTTGACATAATTAATTAAGATTAATATTAGAGTCTCTATCTTAGTCTTGATTTCACATTTAGTCTTTTAATTAGGTGAATTCTTAATTTGATCTTCGCTTTTGCTCGAAGTTCCAATTTAATTATTCGAAATAACATTTAAGGTAATGATAGAGCCTCTAATTTTATTTAGATTTCAAACTAATATTTTAATTTAGGGAATAATTCGATTTGGCCCTTGCCTAAACGCTCGAAGGACCATCTCGATTATTCGATTCAATAATTGATTAAAATCAAATAGGATTAATATTAGAACCTACACATCTAGGTTTGTGCCTTTATGTCCTTTAACTTTTATAATTTGACACCTTAAGTTAGAAAAAATCTTAATTTACTTTTAGTTTAATTAGGATGAATAAAATTTTGTTCAATTGCATTTTATTTTTAACTCTAAGGCATTGTTCACTTATTAAGGAATTAATAGTATATCTCCCGCAATCATGCTCCGGGAGTGACTACTGGTAATTACCGAAATAAGTCGACATCCTTTTCAAGAACGCATCATGATTTTTTAAAAACAAGGCAATATTCGATTATTAGGCACAATAGCTGATCTCCCGCATTTACGCTTGGGAGCGAATGCTATCAGTCTCAATAAATGAATACCCTTTTTAACTCTGCATTCATAATGATTTTCAAATTAAATAAAGATCGAACTCAAAATTTCCGATTTTAAATATAGGGTAATCAACTAGGTACTAATTTTTGTGCGTTTGTGGGAGTGCTAATCGTTCCCCACGCGTAAATGACTCCCGAACTTGATTTATGGATTTTCATAGACCTTAAACTTGGTATTTTGATAAAAATAAAACATTTTATTAAAATCACCCGATTTTTACGGTGTCTCAATCGCACCTTAAATAATTGGTGGTGACTCCTCACATTTCAAAACGCTTTTCAAAAAAAAAACCCCGAGTCAGTATCGGTCTTTCCCCGCCCGGGCGAAAAACGGTGTCGACAAATTGTAATACCTCATATATGATTATTGTATGGCGAGCCTAAAATGTAACATTGGGTTGCCGAAGCTACCACCAAATTTCAAATTTCCTTCCTTTTAGAAGTAAACTCATTTCATAGCTTAAACATAGTTCAAATAGTTTGTATAAAATGAAGCTGAATGACCGATTAATACAAATCCAAAAAAATATAATTCAATTAGAGTATACATACATAATCTTAATAATAATGGTCCTATGAATACATATGCTCGCCAAAAGTTCGTTATTGTACTCCTATATCTGATGGTGTTGGAAACCCATAGTGATGATGCTCATTGACAATCCAATATACTGACATATAAATGAAAATACCCAAAAGCGTAGCTAAAAAGCTTAATGGTACACATCTGCTCCACTATACTAGCAGTTCATAAACGTAACCATGCTAGGCAGTATAAGATATCAATGGCACATTCTGTTCAACATCAATTATTATTAACATAATAGAGTTCATATTCACATGTTACTTTCGCTATCCTCGGCTAATCAACTCATATACACATCAAGGAAATTTACAATGACAAATGTACCGTAAACTAAGGTACTGAAATTATCTTTTTACAAAAATAAATTTAATTATTTTTAAAATTCCATCTCAAATATTTTTGGTGTTTTTATTCTTAAATAAGATGAAACACGATTTAAGGAGTCACCACCAATCTTTGATTAAGGTGTGATTGGAAACCAAAATAAATTGTTATTTTAATAAAATTCAATTTAAAAATTATTAAAATAACACTAAAAGGTCTACGTACCAGAAAATGAGTTCAATAGTCGTTACATGTGGGGAAGGATTAACACCCACACAACGCCCTAAATCGGTACATTGTCCATTAATTATTTCTCTTTGCAATAAAATTTACAAGTTTGAATTTAATTTAATTTATGATCCCTTAAAGTAGAAATCTTGAATTTTAGAATGAAACCAAGTAATATTTAATTGTTTCCTATTGTGAATAAATGATCTCTCATACCTTGAGACAATCAATTCTTACTCCAATTGAAACAAATAAAAATTATAATTTAACACCAACATTCGAATGCATGAAATGTAATCAAATTAATTTAAAATTATCAATTCTTTTGGAAAGAAAAAGAATATTTGATTTATTTAAAAACTTTGAGATCGGACCTTAGATAAGTTCTAACGATATTTTCTCAAAGAATTTTAAATAGACGAATATTTCTTTTTTCTCGCTCCCAATTTTTAGGTGAGACCAAATTTTGGGTTTCACTTAACGGAACACATTTTCAATTTAAAATTGTCGGAAGTAGCTTTCTCATAACTTAAGACAGCCACCTCAGATCAACTTTAAAACGAAAAGGTTTTACCCTTAGTCAAATTATTTTATTTGAAGTCGAGTTATGCTTATGAGGTCATCGTGTAAATTAGTTAAAACTAACATCCTAAACTTATTCAATAAATCACAAAATATCCTATGTTTATATATGTATATTTTGGGATAAAATATTAATAGAAATATACTATAGTATTATTAGCTAATAAAATAAATATATTAATTTTGAAAATCCAAATATCTATATGCATAAAACGTAACAAATAAACAATAATATGTATATGTAAAATCATGAATATATACATCTAATATTAACTTAATATAAAATATTTATTTTAAAACACACGACACATATAAAAAAATAGATAAATAATAACATATGAAATATATATTAATCAGAACACTTTGTAAAAAAATAGTAAAAAAATAAAAATAATGAGTAAACATATATTTTAATTCATAGGGCATAAAGGTTCAAAATGAAATAAAACATAAATTAATAATCAGAATTAGAATTTAACCACTGCATAGACCCACAACAACTAGGGATTAAAATGAAAACTATTAAAATATAAGGACTAAATCAGATATTTACCCAAAACACATGTATATACATGGACAGTGACTAAAATAGAAACAGAGTAAAATTTGAAATCCAAATTAAAATACATAGAACATTCATTTCAGTGACTAAATCAAAATTTTACAAAACTCAAGGGCTGCGGGAATATTTTACCAGTCACCCAAAGCGCACAGTCCCTCCCCCTAAAATAACGCCATTTGGGAAGGGTATAAATATCACCATCCGACCTTTAATGGCCTCCAAACTCCCACGGCGGCCGGCGACCCTTCGGGCCATTCGTAAGACCTTCAGGTAGGTTGTTTTCACATGAGTTGTGAAAATGAGAAAGTGATTACCAAAGTTTCTCATTTAAATATCTTTTGAAAATGAAATTTTTGACCATTTTTTCTTACCCAATAAATTATTTCCCAAATTAGTAAGTCCTTCGAGCCATCAGTAAGTCTTTCGAGCATGATGATTAAATCATTCGAGTCATCTATAAGTCTTTCGAGCAAGATGATAAGTCCTTTAGGCCATCCGTAAGACCTTCGGGTAGGATGTTTTCACAAAAAGAGAAAGCGATTACCAAAGTTTCTCGTTTAATGTTTTCAGAAAATGAAATTTTTGAAAAGTAAGAAAGAGAATACTAAGTTTCTTACCTAGTAAATTATTTCCCAAATTGGTAAGTCATTCATGCCATCAGTAAGTCTTTCGAGCATGATGATTAAATCCTTCGGGTCATCTGTAAGTCCTTCGGGCCATCCGTAAGACCTTCGGGTAGGATGTTTTCACAAAATGAGAAAGCGATTACCAAAGTTTCTCATTTAATGTTTTCAAAAAATTTAATTTTTGAAAAGTAAGAAAGCGATTACCAAAGTTTCTTACCTAGTAAATTATTTCCCAAATTGGTAAGTCCTTCGGGCCATCAGTAAGTCTTTCGAGCATGATAATTATATCCTTCGGGTCATCTGTAAGTCTTTCAAGCAAGATGAAAAGTCCTTCAGGCAATCCGTAAAACCTTCGGGTATGATGTTATCACATAAATAATAAAGCGATTACCAAAGTTTCTCGTTTAATGTTTTCAGAAAATGAAATTTTTGAAAAGTAAGAAAACAATTACCAAGGTTTCTTACCCACTAAACTATTTCAAAAATTGATCTGACTACCCGGAAAAGAGGCACATATCAAATCCGATTTGCTTTGGAAAAACTGTAGAGTAGATATCTCATCAGATTTCTAAGCATGAAGTCGACTGGACGAAGACTCATTATCTTTTCATCTTTTCCCTATTTTTGTTGACACAAAAATGAGCAAAGAGAGATTATTGTAGACAGTAGTTTTCGTCTTAATTTTTATGTATGTATGTATGTATGTATGTATGTATGTATGTATGTATGTATGTATGTATGTATGTATGTATGTATGTATGTATGTATGTATGTATGTATGTATGTATGTATGTATGTATGTATGTATGTATGTATGTATGTATGTATGTATGTATGTATGTATGTATGTATGTATGTATGTATGTATGTATGTAGTATGTATGTATGTATGTATGTATGTATGTATGTATGTATGTATGTATGTATGTATGTATGTATGTATGTATGTATGTATGTATGTATGTATGTATGTATGTATGTATGTATGTATGTATGTATGTATGTA